>NC_136428.1:70346265-70498765 GCF_052849685.1 Lactuca virosa | reverse complement strand
CTAAAATCTGTTAACTGTTTTATTCAATTCAAGAAAGGATGATCGGCGGTTTACAATCCATTTAAAAACAATCAAAGTTGATGATGGTTTCCAACAAAATCCAAGGACAAATATTACTTTGTTCATGTCCTCGTCAACAAATATGAATTTTGATACATATTTAGAGCATTGTGAGTTCAATGGTAGAGTTAAATAAGACAACAAGTCTAGTTTTCATTCAATTGTTAAAACTCTATCAATGTGAGATATCATTTTGGCATTCAATGAATTTAAAGTTCAATGACCATTGAATATTCAATGGAAAAAAAAAGATTTCTAATTTTTAAATATATATTATAATTTAGTGTTTTTAATGTTCTATTGAACTTTGTTCAATACATTGTGGTCTGTAGAAAAAATTGATAGAATTATATCGATTATAAAAATTAATGTGTCAATTCATTAAACTCTATGGATTTCTATGCATTGTGAATACTCTTAAAACATGATAGAAGGTTTGCAATTAAATGTCAAAATATAGTTTTACAAATCTGAGGTAATAAAGGCATTTGGATATTCTGAGAATTGTGATTTCACTTTCAAATCAAAGTATTTAGGTGGTACTCCCTAATTTTTGATTGGATAAGAGTCAAAATAGATTCAGAACAGAGAATAAAAAATATTAATTTCGTGAGTACCAAAAAACTTACCAAAATTCAATTAAATACCTCCTTTGTTAGAAAACTGTCACCAAACAATTTCATGTCTGGAAACAGATAAAACTGTCATAAAACAGTTTTACCAACAGTCATAAAACGGGTTTTCTATAAGGATTAATGCAAAGCCAGGGGATGCCGCCCCTTGGACCCCGCTCCTAGGGGCGCTGCCCCCGGACCCCCGTTCGTTCAGCGGCTTCGCCTCTTACCTCTAAATGACAGTCTACTTTTAATCTTGAATAAACTTAAACAAGTGTGCACTCCGCGCCTTCTTTACTTGTTTAATATTCATCAAAATTGATTTTGGTCAACAACTCAACCCATTACACTTTAATACAATTAGTGAAACAAATCACCAACATATAGAATATAAATTAACAATCAAAGAATTAGAGCACATGTAAATTTAAAATAAGATTTATATTAACATGATTCACCATTTCAAAGGTTTCCAGTGATAATCTTACAAACCAAACTATTTAACAAATACAATAATTAGATAATTAGCTTGAAATGAGCTTCCCACTATCTGTTAACGTATTTGTATATGTGTTTGAATTCTAGCTAATCGACCTCAACTCGTTATATTATTGTAAATCTGGTGTGTGTGTATACTAGTCGTTTACCCACGCTAAGCGACGAGTGCGAATTATAGACCTAATTTACCTAAGAATCATTGGATTGTTACTCAAATTTTCACATATGGCTTATAAAAAGATATTTCCTGTTTCAAAATATTAGAAACTTGAAAAAAGAATATGATCTAATAAAAACATAATTTTTGAAAGATATACAATCTATGTGAAGCTGGTGATGAACTAAAATGTTAGATCCTCGTTGCTTCTGCATACTAAGTAACTTGAATATTATAACATGCAAGCAAATAGATGCTTGCTATTTAATTAAAATATCTAATATTCAGTTCTGAAAATTATAAAGTACCAAAAATATAAAAATATAGAAGAGTATTTCTAGAAAATTTATAAAGAAATTAAATGCACAAAAAATTCATTATAATGATAAAAAATAAATAAATAAAATAAAATTGAAGGGTATCAATACTTGTACTTTTATAGATTCTCAATAGTAGTAATCAATCATACCATCTCCACAATCTGAAGTTAATAATCTATCATATTAATTGTAATAATCAATCATACCATAAAAAAAGCAAATACACAAAAAAATATTAATTAGTTTTTAGAAAAATAAAAATCAATAAAAAAGCAAAATCAATCTCACAAAATGTAAAAACGAAAAAATGTCTATTTTTCCCTTTCATGTTTTTCTGATCATACTAAGTGGATGATTACATGATGTTAGGTCCCTAAATTCCATTTGTTTACTTTATCTAGTGAACTGACAGCAGAAAAATACATTATCATATAGAGATCAAAAAACATATTATATAATCCAATCATCCATCATTAAATTTAACCAATGTTTTCTCATGTAGTGGTACAACTAAAATAACACACTTTAGCTAGCTTACAAAATTTTGAACAACAATCCCTGATAGTTTAAATTGTAGGGTTCAAAAAAAAATTGCATCAGACCTCGCATCAAACAATAAAATAACTAAAATAATTTTTTTTACATCAGATATTATCTCATTAAGAATCCGACCAGGCATGATATTTTTAAAACCTAAATTAAGACATTATGCATCATATTCAGACCTCAATTCAGAAGGAATAAATTGACATCAGATACATGGCATCAGACCTGACCTGGATCAATGACACATCCCCCTTTTCTCAACCTTGCGATGAAACTACTAATGATGAAGAGTTGATGTGGGTGTTGGAGTGAAGATGAACATAGCATCAACACCTATGACTTTGAAATTTTAATCTCGGGTACCAACTATAGACCCTATCAAGAGTAAAATATAAAGGAACATTGTTATCTCTTGCTTTATTCCAAAAAGTACATTGTTATTTCTGGCTTAGACTCAAAATTAGATTGATATTTCTTTCCTAGACCAGAAAAGATGGAAAGCCTGAAACACATTTCAATCGGCAGATATTGGTTTGTTCATTTAACTAAAAGAAATAGCAACATGTTTTATTCTATTTCTTTTACAGAATTGTACTTACATTTTTTTGGTTTTTTAATTTGGCAGTCCAGAATTTATGAAAAAGACAGGTTAATGTAATTTTTAAAATCATGATGGGAGACTATTATTACCAAGGAATGGACTACATGATTGGTTAATTATTTATAAGCAAACAACACCAAACACTGCAATTCATCATGAACTTCTAATCAACGATAATAGAGATTTTTTAGGGTTATTGATAATGAGGATGAGAAGGGTATTTATATAATTTCCAATGCTACAATCAAACATCCTAAATCTATATTTAGGTAGATGTTTTTCTTGTTAGGACATTACTATAACTTAACAAGAAAAATGGCCAAAAAGGTAACCTGACGTGGGAAGTGGGGGATTACCTGCCAACCAACATCAAGGCCATGTCATTTGATGTCCTTCCAACCTTATTCCCTGAAAAAAAAACATATATAATATTTAATGAGTTGGGAATAAAAAGGATTTCACAAACACATATGCTCATAGAAGCAATGGCAACTTACAAACTCGCAATCTTCCGAAAATTTAAGAGTAGTTGAGTTCTTAAATGTCAGCCACAACCTCCAATGGATCTTCTAGAACATCTTATAACAAAATGAATCATATAATTTTTTACCCTTTAACACAACTCACAACAATTTAGTTATATTTGACCTTTACACAATTAAGAAGATATGATATTGTTTCGCTCTTCTACACTGATGGAAACCTATAATTAATTCAAAATACAATCATTTGGTTGGATTTTGACAAACAAAAGGCATACACAAAATGACAAAATCTAAAAAAATTTAAGATCCGTAATAAGATAAAACATCAACTAAACTAAGAAAGTTCATCAATAATCAATATAATGATATATACCTCTCAAAACCGTCGACAACTTCATTGCAGAATGACAAAGGAACTTCCTCAGAGCACCTAAAAAGTGAAACATCCCACTATTTCAGGTTACACAAACAAAAGAGCCACACATGCAAATTTTTATTCTCCTTGCTCTTATCCTCAAGTATAGAACATGACTAAGTGCATGAGACCATTTCTTATTCCAAGCATACACTGCCAGACATAAGTCAAAAGGCCACTTCAATTACTTATTTTTTGTTGGATCCAAATTCTATGACTGAATTGTTATATAACTGGCCAAAGAAAGATGTTAGGATTAAAAGTTACAATAAATACCATTTGGTGTTATGGTCTGAAACAAAGTTTACATGTACATCATTCAATTGTGAGTGAATTCTATGAGCTTTGATCAAGCTACAAGCAAAAGGTGTAGCAGATATGGTGCAGTGGTGGTGCTGTTGGCGGTGGCTGGTGGTTAGGGTTCATAGGCAGAAGGAAGAAAGCTTACAGAGAGCGGAGGGAGTGAATCCTAGAGTCTGCGGGGGTTGGATTTATTGAAGGGGTGTGTGTACATGTGATGTGTGTGTCTTTCATCGCACCAACGTAATGGTGAAGGTTGCTGGTGGGTGGTTCAACCATGCAGGGGTGGAGACAATAATGATTTCACAAATAGCGGGGATGGTTGCGTCGACATCATCGGAGAACCCAAAACAGTTCACTTGATTGATCGAACAAACAAAAAAGTTCAATTCAATCAACAAAATAGACAATCAAAGAAACAAATATGACAAATCAAGAAAAAAAGAAACAAACATAAGAAGAATAACACCTAGAGAACAAAAAACACAAAAATCGAAAAATACAAACATGATTTTACCTCCGCTGTCTCTGTTCTTGAAAGCAACAGCAACAATCGTTGTGGGTCGAATATGTGGAATTGCACTCCTATAAAACTTAGATTCATAGTTACTTATGTAATCAATTTCATTCATCGTAACTATGGAATCGATTTGGGAAAATATTGTAGGGAATTTAAATGAGAATGCTGAGTCGATAAGGAGTGACAGAGACCTTGGTTTAGGGTTTTAATGAGGGAGAGAGATATTATATATAACAATCAATCAAAAATATTCAATTGGTTTTGACCAATTCAATTGGCTGAAATTAAGGGGCTGAAATTGAGGAAATGTGAGTTTAACTTTCACTAATTCACTTGTTGACCATAGATCCTGTAATATTTAAATGGTTGTACATATTGCATGATGGTCTTGTACCTCTTAAAATTCGGTCTTTGACCGAACTTGTAATATATATATATATATATATATATATATATATATATATATATATATATATATATATATATACACACTAGCCGTTTACCCGCGTTAAGCGACGGGTGCGAATAATTTCTTTCAGAAATTAGTTTCTAGAGTCAATTAGTTTTTTACGCAAATAGTTTTCTATATCTAAACAATTATACATAAGAGTCATGCTAGCATAAACGAAATCAGTTAGGTGCTGTTTGTTTTTTCGAAGCGAAAATTCATGAAGTCTGCGGACCACCTCTGCAATCCTCTGTAGCAGAAGAGGTGGAACAAACGGCTGCAGTCTATAATAAGAAGCATGTTTGTTTTTTAACATCTGTAGACTGCTGCAGTAAACTGAAATTTAAATAAACTAATTTTATAAACTGAAAATAGTTATCAACACCGAAATTTAATAATTCTAGTCTTAAAACATTGAAATAATAATAAAATGAACATGTAAAAAAACAAAAATATAAAACTTTTTAAAAAAAAACTTAAAAAAAATATTAAAGAAGCTAATAGTTTTATTCTAGAAAAAAAAACTAATTTTAAAAAACATTAAAAAAGAAAATAATAAAAAAATTAAGAAAGTATTGCAAACGATGTCTACAAAGTTCGTAAAAAATTACACATGTTAAAAAAGATGCAACTGAAATTGAAAATATTATTAATAGAAACGGTAAAAAAAATAAAAAAAATCAAGCTAAAAAAATCGTGGAAACTATAAAAATAAATTGTATCACATCCGTAAATAAAAATTTAAGAAAATCAAAGTTTAAAAAAAATGAGTTATACAAAAATTCTTAAAAAACACTTGGAAAAAATGAAAGCTGAAAAGGTTAGAAGAGACAAGTCAAGTGCTGCGCCACGTGGCACACGCGCAGAGGTTTTGTAGTCTGAAGCCTTCCAAAAAACAAACTGCTGCGAGAAGGAAAGTGTTGCGTCGCGCAGCAATAAGTGGTTTGAAGAAGTTTTTATAAAAAAACAAACAACACCTTAGTTTCTTTTCGGCGGACAATAATGCGTTTTAATTTAGCGATCCAGTTTCTTTACGACAAACATTGTATTATTTAATGTATTCATCAATTTTTGTATGTTGGATACGTGTTTTCATATGTTGGATCTATTGTGTCAAACTTTAGATTTTGTGACATCCCCATTTTCACGGCCAGAAAAAACCGATTTGTTTATGTTTTGTTTAAAAATCAGAGTAACATTTTAAATAAAATAGTTGCGGAATTTGTTCCCAAAACAAAATATGATAAAGATTTATCAAAACATTTCCGTAGAAATGTATTTCATTAAAAGACTCGGGATGTCATGTTCGATACAGATCAAAAGCATAAACAGTACAACATAAGCCTTACTACATTATTTCGTATTTACATGCCTATAATCCCTTATCTCCCATCCAAACATCTATGCTCATGCGTCACTACCTGTAATACAAGAAACTAAGTGGGTCGGGCTTGGGAGCCTAGTGAGCACATAGGGTTTTCAACCCACAATAAATAAGTTTATTAACTTTATCAAACCAAACAAACCCGATTACCCGTTCCCGTTATCCTCACTTTACGTCCCTAAAACATCTAACACAAGGGACCTAGTCTAAGGACTTTCATCGGGGTGACAACACATGCTTCGGGGGTTCCTCAGCAATTCATGTCAAATAAGGAAACCATGTGGGGGATGGAGTACTGTTGGTGAGCACACAGTTCAAATAAACACCTACAGGTTGCGAGCCTGCTAGCGTTCCACTAGACTGTCTAGAATAGTTTGTGGTCGTCATCTATACTCCGCTAGATGACTGGATCATCAATAACATCTATAACGAGGCCTCTCGTTATTTTATTTTGTCACACAACAACTATTACATCTACCCATGTTTTACCCAACACATTTTGTAGATATAAAATACATATACAATTTAAATCATTTAAATCATGTATAAAAAAAAACTTTCACCCAGCATAGACAGCAAGTATTCAGACAATATGCACACATAGCACGTAATTGTTGGATTAGTGTCTAAGTCCATAACTATATTTGGTATATACTTGACCCGATTGGCATGGTCCATTTGGGTTGCATGGCATCATGCATTTGGATAGACTAAAATGAGAGAAATAACACTTAAGGTTTATTAATATATTATAAGTTCTAATATATTAATAAGATTATTTAATTAGTGTTGATCAAGAATTAATTTGGAATTAATTAAGTGATCAAAAGGAGACTAATTAAATATATGGGTTGATTGTGTAAATCATCCATACTTGTATAGTGGGCTAATGCTCCATGGATTATCAAGTTGGGCTAAAACCCATAGGATGCTCCATGGATGCTCCATGGTGTTTTGTACCCATGGATCATGGAAATGAAAGGCCATGACAATTAGGGTTTACATGGTGTAACCCTAATTGTGACACACTATATAAACATCTTATTCTTCCCAAAATTTGCAACCATGAGAGACTATGTATGTATGGTGAGGGCTAGCCGATTTGATGAAGTGTATCATTTCTCTCAAGTTATTCCAAGTGTATTTTGATGTTGTGTGAACCATTTGAGGTGTCACACTTGGGGCACTCGGCTCTTAAGCATCAAGGAATCAAGCTACATAAAAAAGGTATGTCTTCTAACTTGTTTTATTACCCAAGTATCAAAGATTGTATGCTAGATAGGGTAATACCTTGGAATATTAATATTTGCATGTATAATAGAGAAAACATAGATCCAAGGTATTTAGGGTTGCATGTACACTTAGGAGTGTTAGAATGCTCAAAACCCTTCAGTGGTATCAGAGCCTAGGCTTGTTTTCAATTATACTTGATGCAAAGTGCTGAAAAATGCTGAAAAAATCGATTTTCGGGCTGTCTGGGCACTGGACTCGCCGAGTCCACTAATGGACTCGCCGAGTCCATAAGGAAACTCATCCTAGTCGTCGAGTAGGTTCATACACTCGACGAGTAGGACCCCCTGACAACATATTTTCGACTTTTAAGGCTGGAATTGGACTAGAATCATTACCCTAAGCTGTTTTTGAACCTATAAACATGTTTTTGATGTGGTAATGTTCATTCTAATCCAATTTCAAAGATAATTGTGAATAGATTCATGTTTTGTATTAGTTTAATGGTTATGCTAATTACATGAAAAATTTTGATTGAATTATCTTGTTCTTATGAGTTGCTTAGATTAATAGAAAAGTTATGTGAAATTGTTGTTTTCATTCCAAATTAATCCAAGAGTTGGTTCTAAAATGTGTTTTTGTAACTTGTCCTCAAGTTATATGAAAAGTCACATTTAAGATTCATAAAACTCATAAATATTTCCATAGGTTATGAATAAAGAAAAGTCATATTCTTTTAATAGTTTAAAGTCTTCCATAACTTGTCCTCAAGTTATGGAACTTGAAGAGTTTTTTGAATTAAAACTACTTTAAACACATAAGTTATGGAATTGAATAGTTTTGAATAGTTTCAAAACTTGCCATCAAGCTTTAGAGTTTGTAAAGTTTTCCCTTATGAATACTTTAATTCCAAGTTAATCCCTTAGAATTTTAAAAGTTAAAATTCAACCCTTATACTTTATAGTATTATAAGTTAATAATATATATATGTATAAGAGCAAGTCAGTCTTACCGTTAGTAGGCCTCATTCACGAAGCCGGTCTATAAGGGGGGTATAAGGTTACTGCCTATAAAATGGCAGTTTAATGGGTGTCCACTCTCACCCACCGCTTCCTTGACTGGTGGAGGGTCGTTAGCCGAACGGGTAGGACAAGGACTAGAATTCTCCTTTCATTAAAAGTATTAATGATAAATACTAAGTAACTAAACTTTTATAAATTCTCAATCTTAGTTACTTAGGAAAATGTGAATTTGGTGCTAACCCATGAAATTACACTTTGCACTTTGCTTAAGTCGTTAGTGGAGCGCGTGTGGGTAACCGGCACACTAACCTGGATTTAACAAGGTACGCAAAGGGTAACTTAATATTTATCATAGTATCGGTGGAGCGCGTGTGGTTAACCGGCACATCGATTGAGGGGTAAATATTAAGGGTACCAAGTATATTTGCATGGTTATTCACACCTTGTTTTGTGATCCTCGGCATCCCAGTCACAAAATTTGAGAGGGCACAATCGAGATTGAAACATGCCATTGAAAAGTTCAATGAATCTCAAAAGATCTAGGAGTTTCAAATCCAATTAAAACCTAATAAATTATTTCGTTTTTCATGGTGGAAATTGGTGAATCGTCATTCGCCTACCTTCAAATATTCTATAGCTTGGATTACGACATCCCTCTTCCAAGTTATAAAAGTATTGTGTTGGGTCCTAGCCTTAATATTTCATATTGGGTGTTATATTAAGGACTTTAGATCAACTATCTTGAATATCTCCCAAAAGATGTCTAGTTCAGACATCTATGATCTTCCCAAATCTCTTGGAACTTCACTTCCTCCACCTCCTCCAATTATTCTCCCTAACCCACAAGTTCAAGGTCACTCAATCCCTATTGGCAAGCAAGGTCTATGTGTGATTGCATCTTGGAGATGAAGTCAAATATTGACAGGCTGGGAGAGTTGGGTGTCAAAGTCTTAAGAAAGTTGGATGTTCAATCACTTTCTAAGTCACATAGTGAGTTTCCTTGGGACTACTATGAAACAGACTGTGACATAACCCTTAATGATCTTATCTATTTCCTAGGTGCCGCTGAATCAAAAATGATTTGGAGCACTGGTAAAGCAAATTTGATTAGAAGATCAACTTCCCTAACTTCCATGGACATTGACAATGGTAACATTGAAAATCCAGAAAAGCTTTCTCTTCCCAATGGAAATGGATCGGCCATAGTCAACTCGGTTGACCAAATGGTAAAGAGAAAGGCTAAGTCTGAGACAATCTCGTGTACCATTCCCAAAAGGTCCATATGCTTATATTGCCAAAGGAAGGGGCATTGGTTGCAAAGCTACCCTATTTATCTGAAAGATCATAAGGTTGGTCAAAAATTTTGACTCTACTTCAGGTAAGTCCACTATCTAACTCTATTAAGTTCCTATTTGGAGATTCTTATTACATGTTGTGACTGGGTCACATGTTGAAGCTTTAAGAATCAAAGAAAGGAGAGGAAGCTTAAAGAAGAGTGAGCTGATTCTGATCGCGAAGATGGATTTCGATCGCATGGTTCGGTGATCAGAATTTTTGAGCTACTTCTTAAGAGTTGTGATAGATTGCTTAGGAATAAATAACAACATAGTTTTCATATGCATCTGCATTGTAAGGATAAGTTTTTCCGTAAGTTTTAAAATAAAAGAAAAGTTTTGATTTTATTTATTTTAAGTATCCTTGCAATGGAACTTGTGAAAAATTGTTGTTTATATGATTCCATTGATAGCAACATTAGAAAAATGAATTTGATTCTGTCATTTGTGGTAGTGTCATAATTTACCAAATAAGGAAAGATTCTCATCAACCAAGTTTCAGTTGGATAGAAACTTAGAATCATGCAAGTTGTATAGTATGGTGAATGAGAATTTTTCATCTTTGGAAAATTAAGACTAATACCTTGTTCACATGTATATGTGAGTCAAGTGAAGGACTAAGGATCGAGTACACATTCTTGTGCACTGGCCAAGTCCACCACAAAAGATCGATAAGACTATTTGTCATGATTTACTAAAGTTTAGTAAATATGATTATACTTACAAGTTTAAGTATAATTCTGAAACATTGGAAAAGTTTCGATGTCTGGCAGAACGAATGAGAAGAATCAAATTAGGCAGAAAGATAAAAGTTTCTCAAATCTGAAAACATGGGAGAGTACTTTAGTATCATGTTTTGTGATCATCTTAATGATTAAAGAACCATATCACAATTGGTCTTCTAAGGACATCTTAGTGCATTCTTATGGCTAAGGAGAGGAGTCATGAATTGTTGAAATGGTTAAATCAAGAAGATGAGTCATACTTCGTTCCAAAACAAGTCTTAGAGTCATACTCCAAGATTGTAACTTGAGTGACACATCTTAAAGAAGGTTTATAACACTTGTCAAATGTAAGAGTAAAATGTTTTCTACTCTTGTACATTTGAAATTGGTAAGTTGTGATGTTTTGGATAAAACAAAGACCAACTAAGGCCATCTGTGTGAAGTGTTTGTCTTGATAAAGAATCTGCACTATCTCTTAAATATTTGGCAAGATAGTCTTATATGTCAAGAGGACAGTGGGAGCCTTAAAGATCCTGAAAGGATCTCAAGATCTAATCAAGAATAAAAACCTGTAGTTTGACACTAGCACACGACATGAGGTTTATAACCTATCGTGTTGACATATTTCTATTTCTGTGCCCATTCCAGTTAAAGTTGGCTTTGCATATGAGTTCTGAGAATTCTCAGTTGGTTGCATAACAACTTGGAAGCAATGGCAGGCCCTTGTGCTGCCAGGTGGCAAGAAATTAAGATTGAGTTCAGTCCATATGAGTTTGGATTTGTCATTATCCTTGTCTTGTGATTATGGTTTTGACAAATTCACATGGATAAGAACACGTACTTTATAAAATCTAAGTGTCATAAGGTTTCTCTCCGATTCATGAAAATGATGGTGAGGAAACACTTTCACTAAGTAGATTTTAAGTAGATAACAGTTGTGATATTTGCATTCTCAAAGTCGTTAGTGGAGCGTGTGTGGTTAACCAGCACACTAACATGGACTTGTGAGAAATGGAAAACGTCTAAACAATTGAGACTATGATTACGGCATCCCTTTTCATAGTTCTGAAATTGTTTAGACACACATGTGTGCTATCTAAGGAAAGGTGTATGATTTTGATAAAGTTTTATCAAAGCATCTCGTATCAGAAATTTGAACTTTGGTAAGAAAGTCAATACAGTGTTGATTTCTAGAAGTCCAGCTGATTTCTGAGTACATGTCAAAGCTAGTGGGAGCATAAGTGTTATGCTAATAATTTTCATGTTAGTGGGAGCATGATAATTATGATTAGTGTTTCAAGATAGCAATGTTAATTATAGAAAACAAAAGTTTCAATTCGTGAAGTTGTAGGGGTTGAAAAGTTGTTTTGCTATAATTAAGGGAGAGGAAATCATACTTCATTTCAATTCTAAAAGGCTTAGATTGAGATTTTAATCATCTTTAGTCAAGAATATATATATGAATTTTATGTTGGTTTGGTTCAACTTAAGAAAATTCTATATATTGCGTTCTCAAAATTCGATTATAATTACGACATCCCTCTTCATAGTCAAATTTTGAGAACATGGCAAATAAAAAAATATTATAGCAAAAGGACTGGTCTAGTATCATGTCGTTATGTGAGACATCATGAATCGTGTCCCATATGCTTCGGATATAGGATCGATTGCATGTGTTATAATATACATCCTTTCTAAAATTTTCCAAATGCATGGGGCATTAAGAAGGGAAAAGGTCTAGAATTGGATATGACTAAAATGATTAAGCAATTGTCGAGGACAATCTAAGGTTTACCAAAGATTGGTTGCTCGGGGACAATTGGAAGTATAATGTTAATTTTGGAAGGACCATATTGACCTATTCTGAAAAGAAACAACTCTTGTTCAGAAGTGATAGTCAAAATGGGAATATGGAAATATTTCCATAGGTGGAAGTTATTCAATTTGTGTAAGATTAGAAAAACTTAATGCAAGAAGAATGTTTCATGGAATTGATCTCCATTGGAATACTCTGTAATGTCTGTTGAAAAGTCTTTGTGACTTTGTACATATTCATTACAAGAGGGTATGTGCATATAAGTTTAAAATCTAACAGATCTCGATAAATGATAGGAATTTGGAATTCTTAAATTTTCGATAAGGATTTGGGAGTGTGAAAAGAGAATCATTGAAATTATGTTCAATCGATCTAGTTCACAAAGTAAGGATCATAGACAAACATAGAGTGCATACTTGGTGTATGGCAAAGCTATTGTTTAGAAGAACATAGTGTACATGCTTGGAGCATGGGACAACTAGTGTTTTAATTCAAGTATAAAGTTGATAAAACCGAAAGAATGAATAATGAGTAATCAGTATGGTGATAAATAAAAAGTGTTCTATTTATATTCATAGGTTTTGATACCATACTAGATTCAATTATTCTTGTGTTTCATTTTGCATGTTTTGACTTCCAGAATAAACTAGGTCATTCTTCCCGAATGACTAAGTTATTCAAACCATCCACAGTCGGGCATATGTTGGAAGTAGATATGAATCAAGATTTTCATGAGTTGGCTTGTAGATGTCTAAGTTGTTGGACATAGCAAAGGGTGCTACAACACTCATGAGTGCTCATAAGGTCTGAGTATTGGATTCAACCCGCGCTCATTTGAATCACTTTATGTATTTTATCACGAGTGATCATGAGACGATAATATTGTTGGATTAATGTCTAAGTCCATAACTATAATTGGTAAGACTTGACCCGACCCGACATGGTCCATTTGGGTTGCATGGCATCATGCATTTGGATAGACTATAATGAGAGAAATAACACTTAAGGTTGGTTAATATATTATAAGTTCTAATATATTAATAATGTTATTTAATTAGTATTGATCAAGAATTAATTTGGAATTAATTAAGTGATCAAAAGGAGACTAATTAAATATATGGGTTGATTGTGTAAATCATTCATTCTTATATATGTGGGCTTGTGATCCAAGATTCCTTATGTTGGACTAAGTCCATGGGGTGACCCATGGATACTCCATGGAGGTTAAAATCCATGGAGCATAAGGAATGGGTAAAGTTATGAGTTACATGGTGTAACCCTAATAGCCACCATATAAAAGAATCCCATGGCTCAAGAAATCGTGCACTAATGTGTGAGTGTGAGGGCTAGACGATTTCAAGGAGTGTTCAAGTTTCTCTCAAGTTATTCCAAGTGTATTTGGTGTTGTGTGAACCATTTGAGGTGTCACACTTGGGGCACTAGGCACTCAAGCTTCATGAAGACATTCTACATCAAAGAGGTATGTATTCTATCTTGTTATATTTATTATTTTGTATGCTAGATTAGGATAATACCTTGGATGTTCATAATTGTATGTATAATAGAGAAAACATAGATCCAAGGTATTTAGGGTTGCATGTACACTTAGGAGTGTTAGAATGCTCATAACCCAGCAGTGGTATCAGAGCCTAGGCTTGTTTTCTTGTTATACTTGCAAAAGTAGCTGAAAAATCGAGTTGGATGCATATATTCGATTGTTTTGGCTGGAATTGGACTAGGAACATTACCCTAAGATGTTTTTGGACTTATAAACTTGTTTTTGATGTGGTAATGTTCATGCTAATCCAATTTCTAAGATAATTGTCATAATTTCAAGATTTGTATTAGTTTGTATATTCATGCTAATTTCTTGAAGATTGATGATTTGAATTATCTTGTTCTTATGAGGTTCTTAGATTAATAAAAAAGTTGTGTGAAATAGTTGTTTTCAATCCATTTTAATCTAAGAGTTGATTCCAAAGTGTGTTTTTGTAACTTATCCTCAAGTTATATGAAAAGTCACATTTAAGAATCATAAAACTCATAAAAGTTGGCAAAGGTTACAAAATGAAGAGTCTAGTTCTAATTAAATGGTTTTATGACTCCATAACTTGTCCTCAAGTTATGGAGGTTCAAGAGTCTCTTCATTAAATTAAAAAAAAAAAGTGTAACCTTAATTAGTTCCATAAGTTACAATAAAAAAAAGTTATTTTTTTTATTAATTAGTTTAAAGTCTTCCATAACTTGTCCTCAAGTTATGGAACTTGAAGAGTTTTTTTTTAATTAAAACTACTTTAAACTCATAAGTTATGGAATTAATTAGTTTTGAATAGTTTCAAAACTTGCCCACAAGTTTTGGAATTTGAAAAGTTTTCACTTATGAATACTTTAATTCCAAGTTAGCCCTTAGAATTTTAAAAGTTAAAATTCAACCCTTATACTTTATAATATTATAAGTTAATAATATTTATATATATGTATAAGAGTAAAGTCAGTCTTACCGTTAGTAGGCCTCATTCACGAAGCCGGTCTATAAGGGGGGTATAAGGTTACTGCCTATAAAATGGCAGTTTAATGGGTGTCCACTCTCACCCACCGCTTCCTTGACTGGTGGAGGGTCGTTAGCCGAACGGGTAGGACAAGGACTACAATTCTCCTTTCATTAAAAGTATTAATGATAAATACTAAGTAACTAAACTCTTATTAATACCCAATCTTAGTTACTTAGGAAAATGTGAATTTGGTGCTAACCCATGAAATTACACTTTGCACTTTGCTTAAGTCGTTAGTGGAGCGTGTGTGGTTAACCGGCACACTAACCTGGACTTAACAAGGTAGGCAAAGGGTAACTTAATATTTATCATGGTATCGGTGGAGCGTGTATGGTTAACCGGCACACTGATTAAGGGGTAAATATTAAGGGTACCAAGTATATTTGCATGGTTATTCACACCTTGTTTTGTGATCCTCGGCATCCCAGTCACAAAACCTGAAGGGCACACTCGAATCTCTTGAAACAAGCTTTCCTAAATGAAGATGATGTCCCATGGATATCATACTTCTTTCACCTCCTCCAATTATTCTCCCTAACCCACAAGTTCCTAAAAAGTTTAAGGTCACTCAAGCCCTATTGGCAAGGCAAGGTCTAGGTGTGATCACATCTTGGAGATGTAGTCACATATTGAAAAGCCGGGAGAGCTGGGTGTCAAAGTCTTGAGAAAGTTGGTGGCTCAACTACTTTCTAAGTCACATAGTGAGTTCTTTTGGGAATCCTATGAAACAGACTAAGACAAGACCCTTAATGATCATCTTATCTATTTGCTAAGATCAACTTCCTAAAACGCTATGGACATTGACAATGATGACATTGTATATCCAGTAAAGCTCTCTCTTCCCAATGGAAAGGGATGGGCCATAGTCAACTCGGTTGACCCAATGGTAAAGAGAGAGGCGAAGTCTGAGATAGTCCCATTATCAAGGGTCCATAGGTAACTATTGCCAAAGGAAGGGGCATTGGTTACGAAGCTGCCAAATTTACCTAAGGATGTTAAAGTCAATAAGTTTGGCTCTACTTCAGGTAAAGTCCATTGTCTAACTCTATTAAGTACATGCTGATTCTGATCGCGAAGATGGATTTCAATCGCATGGTTCGATGATCAGAATTTTGGGCTATTACTTAAGAGTTATGATATTTATATTGCTTAGGAATAGATAACAACAAGGTTTTCATATGGATTGTAAGGATAAGTTTTTCTGCAAAGTTTTAAAATAAAAGAAAAAGGTTTTGATTTTATTTATTTTAAGTATCCTTACAATGGCATTTGTGAAAAGTTGTTGCTTATAAGATTCCATTGATAGCAATATTGGAAAAATGGATTTGATTCTTTCGGTTGTGGTAGTGTCTAATATTACCAAATAAGGAAAGATTCTCATCACCCAAGGTTCAATTGGACCGAAACTTGGAATCATGCAAGTTGTATAGTATGATGAATGAGAACTTTCAGCTTGGAAAATTAAGACTAATTCCTTATGTGAATAAGGAAAGGACTAAGGGATCGAGTACACATTCTTGTGAACTGGTCAAGTCCACCACAAAAGATCAAGAAGACTATTCGTCATGATTTACTTAAGTTTAGTAAATATGGTTATACTTATAAGTTTAAGTATAAGTCTGTAGCATTGGAGAAGTTTCAATGTGAGACAAAACGAATAAGAAGAATCAAAGTATGGCAGAAAGATAAAAGTTTCTCAAATCTGAAAAGATGGGAGAGTACTTTAGTATCATGTTTATAATCATCTTAATGATTAAGATACCATATCACAATTGGTCCTCTAAAGTCAAGAAGAGGAGTCATGAATTGTTGAAATGGTTAAATCAAAAAGATGAGTCATACTTCGTTCCAAAACAATTCTTAGAGTCATACTCCAAGATTGTAACTTGAGTGACATATCTTAAAGAGGGTTTGTTAACACTAGTCAAATGTAAGAGTAAAAGGTTATCTACTCTTGTACATTTGAAATTGGTAAGTTGTGATGTTTTGGATAAAACAGAGACCAACTTAGGCCAATTGTGTAAAGTGTTAGTCTTGATAAAGAATTCGCACTATCTCTTGAATATTTGACAAGGGAGTCTTATATGTCAAGAGGACAGTGGGAGTCTTAAAGCTCTTGAAAGTTTCAAGACTTAATCAAGAATAAAACCTAAAGTCCTTCACTAGCACACGACTTGAGGTTTATAACCTATCGTGTTGAAATTTTTGTGCCTATTCAAGTTGGCTTTGCATAGGAGTTCTGAGAGTTCTCAATTGGTTGCACAACTACTTGGAAGCAATGGCAGGCACCTGAGCTGCCAAATGGCAAGAATTTAAGATTGCACAAGTTTAATCAATATGAGTTTGGATTTGTCACTAACCTTGTCTTGTGATTATGGTTTTGACAAATTCACATGGATAAGAACACATATACTATTAAATCTAAGTGTCATAAGGTTTCTCTCCGATTCATGAAAATGATGGTGAGGAAACACTTTCACTAAGTAGATTTTAGCTAGATAGCAATTGTGATATTTGCATTCTCTAAGTCGTTAGTGGAGCATGTGTGGTTTACCGGCACACTAACATGGACTTGTGAGAAGTGGCAAAGGTCTAAACAATTGAGACTATGATTACGGCATCCCTTTTTATAGTTCTAAAATTGTTTAGACACACATGTGAGCTATCTAAGAAAGGTGTATGATTTTGATAAAGTTTTATCAAAACAATCTAGTATCAGAAATCTGAACTTTGGTAAGAAAGTCAGCTGATTTATGAGTACATGTCAAAGCTAGTGGGAGCATAAGTGTTATGCTAATAATCATCATGTTAGTGGGAGCATGATAATTATGACAAAGGTTGCAAGTTAGCAATGTTAATTATAGAAAACAAAAGTTTCAATTCGTGAGGTTGTAGGGGTTGAAAAAGTTGTTTTGCTATAATCAAGGGAGAGGAAATTATACTTCATTTCAATTCTAAAAGCTTAGATTGAGTTTTTAATCGTATTTAATCAAGGATATATATATGAATTTCATGTTGGAATGGCTCAACATAAGGAAATTCTATATATGGGTCCATTATTTGCGTTCTAAAATTCGATTATGATTACGGCATCCCTTTTCATAATCTGAATTTTGAGAACTTGGCAAATTGAAATGGAAATATTATAGCAAAATACTGGTTTAGTCTTTATGTGAGACATCATGAATCGTGTCCCATATGCTTCGGATATAGGATCGATTACATGTGCTATATTCATCCTTTCTAAAATTTTCCAAATGCCTGGGGCATTATGAAGGGAAAAGGTCTAGAATTGGATATGACTAAAATGATTAAGCAATTGTCGAGGACAATCTAAGGTTTACCAAAGATTGGTTGCTCAAGGACAGTTGGAAGTATAATGTTAATTCTGGAAGGACCATATTGACATAATCTATAAGGAGGAAACTCTTGTTCAGAAGTGATAGTCAAAAATGGAATATGGAAATGTTTCAAAGTTAGAAATTATTCAATCTGTGTAAGATTAGGAAACTTAATGAAAGAAGGATGTTTCCAAGGAGCTGATCTCCTTTGGAATGCTCTGTAATGATTGTTGTCAAGTCTTTCTGACTTCGTGCATAATCATTAAGATGATCAATGCATATAAGTTTAGAATCTAACAGATTTCAGTAAATGGCATGAATTTGGAATTCTTGCATTTGCAGTAAGGATTTGGGACTGTGAAAAGAGGATCATTGGAGTGATGTTCAATTGATCTATTTTACAAAGTAAAGATCATAGACAAACATAGTATGCATACTTGGTGTATGGCATGACTAGTGTTTAGAAAACATAGTGTACATGCTTGGAGCATGGGACAACTATTGTTTTAAATTCAAGTATAAAGTTGATAAAACCGAAACAATGAATAATGAGTAATCAGTATGGTGATAAATAAAAGTGTTTATTTATATTCATAGGGTTTGATACCATATTTGATTCATTTATTCTTGTGTTTCACTTTGCATGTTTTGACTTCCAGAATAACTAAGTCGCTCTTCCTGAATGATTAAGTTATTCAAACCATCCACAGTCGGTCATATGTTGGAAGTAGATATGAATCAAGATTGTCATGGGTTGGTTTGTAGAGGTCCAAGTTGGTGGACAAAGTGGTGCTACAACACTCATGAGTGCTCATAAGTTCTGAGTATTGGATTCAACCCGCGCTCATTTGAATCACTTCATGGATTTTATCACGAGTGATCATGAGACGATAATATCTTATATTCTTCAAACCTAGAGATATGAGTTGTTACTGTGAGTTGGTTATACATTGATTGCACGAAAACGCATTGGTAACTCGATGTTATAAAAAGTGCCTTTGTGTATGATTCAACAAGTAGTAGAACAAGCCATATGAGTCGAAGTTTATCCATTCCTTTTACCTTCGGGATAAAAGCGATATCTGTGGGCCCCTCGATGATTTAAAGATGATACATGTGAGTGCTTGGCCAAGCCAGGACTGATTTGATTTGTTCAATCAGTCAGTCATCATGAATCGGAAATCGGGAAACAACAAATAGACAGAGAGAATGATTGATAATCCATGTCTCAGTCCATATGATATCTAGAATGGAGGAATATATGATCCCTTATCTAATGGACAAGTCATTGACAAAGGTCAGAGTTCATCGACAAGGTCAGAGTTCGACAGAAGCTTTTGAGAGCTACGATTGCTGATCGGTTCCTGAAGTCATACGCAATAATAGTTTTAGAATTATCCAAGTGGGAGACTGTTGGATTAATGTCTAAGTCCATAACTATAATTGGTAAGACTTGACCCGACCCGGCATGGTCCATTTGGGTTGCATGGCATCATGCATTTGGATAGACTATAATGAGAGAAATAACACTTAAGGTTGGTTAATATATTATAAGTTCTAATATATTAATAATGTTATTTAATTAGTATTGAACAAGAATTAATTTGGAATTAATTAAGTGATCAAAAGGAGACTAATTAAATATATGGGTTGATTGTGTAAATCATTCATTCTTATATATGTGGGCTTGTGATCCAAGATTCCTTATGTTGGACTAAGTCCATGGGGTGACCCATGGATACTCCATGGAGGTTAAAATCCATGGAGCATAAGGAATGGGTAAAGTTATGAGTTACATGGTGTAACCCTAATAGCCACCATATAAAAGAATCCCATGGCTCAAGAAATCGTGCACTAATGTGTGAGTGTGAGGGCTAGACGATTTCAAGGAGTGTTCAAGTTTCTCTCAAGTTATTCCAAGTGTATTTGGTGTTGTGTGAACCATTTGAGGTGTCACACTTGGGGCACTAGGCACTCAAGCTTCATGAAGACATTCTACATCAAAGAGGTATGTATTCTATCTTGTTATATTTATTATTTTGTATGCTAGATTAGGATAATACCTTGGATGTTCATAATTGTATGTATAATAGAGAAAACATAGATCCAAGGTATTTAGGGTTGCATGTACACTTAGGAGTGTTAGAATGCTCATAACCCAGCAAATATCTTATATTCTTAAAACCTAGAGATATTAGTTGTTACTATGAGTTGGTTGTACATTGATTGCAAGAAAACGCATTGGTAACTCGATGTTATAAAACGTGCATTTGTGTATGATTCAACAAGTAGTATAACAAGCCATATGAGTCGAAGTTTATCCATTCCTTTTACCTTCGGGATAAAAGAGATATCTGTGGGCCTCTCGATGATTTAATGATGACACATGTGAGTGTTTGGCCAAGCCAGGACTGATTTGATCTGTTCAATCAGTCAATCATCATGAATCGGAAATCGGGAAACAACAAATAGACTGAGAGAATGATTGATAATCCATGTTTCAGTCCATATGATATCTAGAATGGAGGAATATATGATCCCTTATCTGATGGACGCCTCATTGATTTGTTCAGAGTTCGACGGCAGCGGCTTAAAGAGCTACAATTGCTAGTCGGGTTTTGAAGTCATACGCAATAATAGTTTTAGACTCATCCAAGTGGGAGACTGTTGGATTAGTGTCTAAGTCCATAACTATATTTGGTATGTACTTGACCCGATTGACATGGTCCATTTGGGTTGCATGGCATCATGCATTTGGATAGACTAAAATGAGAGAAATAACACTTAAGGTTTATTAATATATTATAAGTTCTAATATATTAATAAGATTATTTAATTAGTATTGATCAAGAATTAATTTGGAATTAATTAAGTGATCAAAAGGAGACTAATTAAATATATGGGTTGATTGTGTAAATCATCCATACTTGTATAGTGGGCTAATGCTCCATGGATTATCAAGTTGGGTTAAAACCCATAGGATGCTCCATGGATGCTCCATGGTGTTTTGTACCCATTGATCATGGAAATGAAAGGCCATGACAATTGGGGTTTACATGGTGTAACCCTAATTGTGACACACTATATAAACATCTTATTCTTCCCAAAATTGGCAACCATGAGAGACTATGTATGTATGGTAAGGGCTAGCCGATTTGATGAAGTGTATCATTTCTCTCAAGTTATTCTAAGTGTATTTTGATGTTGTGTGAACCATTTGAGGTGTCACACTTGGGGCACTCGGCTCTTAAGCATCAAGGAATCAAGCTACATAAAAAAGGTATGTCTTCTAACTTGTTTTATTACCCAAGTATCAAAGATTGTATGCTAGATAGGGTAATACCTTGGAATATTCATATTTGCATGTATAATAGAGAAAACATAGATCCAAGGTATTTAGGGTTGCATGTACACTTAGGAGTCTTAGAATGCTCAAAACCCTTCAGTAATTTATATTAAATACTTCATATCTATGTGTAAGATGAAAGGAACTATGCACTCACCTGAAAAGGTGGTGATTCGGTACTCGGACAGCACTTCGTTATCACAAAACAATTTTTCCTCGACAAAACCTACTATCAATACTGCTAGGGTTTAGTCTAATGTTAACCGCGACTAATTAATAGCCTAGCTATTATTACTATTATATAAGCGTTAAACAATACTCTTCACCCACTATGTACAGACAGGGGCCAGACATGAAACACCGGAGGGCAGGATCATTTTGGCATATAACACTTCTGAATCCAGCAACCCAAGCGACCCTCCAAACCGGATTCCCCGTACCACGAGTGGTTAAAAAGATATTATAACGACACTTATATAATCCATAATAATAGCCCAAATAATTATTCTAAGGTCCTAATAACATTACTATAATTAAATAAAAGTTATATTAAAAATAGCATAGGCGTAGCTCACTTACAGTGGGTTTTCTCAAAAATGGGGCTTCACTTGGAGCAGTGTTTCCGAACCGAAAGACCCTTTTTCTCGGGACTCCAGGAGCCTCGGGGCTTCCTTCGGGTGCTAGGGGGTTTACCTAGACTTTAGGGGGGGGGGGTTAGGGGAGCTAGAGAGAGAAAGTAGTGAGAGAGAGAATGTGGAAAGGGGTGAGTTTGTTGGTTGCCTTCGCATCTATTTATAGGGGCTGAGCTGCTGGGAACGCAGCGCGTTCTCAAACGCAGCGTGTTCTGGTGGGTACGTCTCTGATGTCTACTGGGGCGACGTGGCTGATCTGAGACCAAGTGTTGCGAGAACGCGGGGCTTTCCTTCGCAGATCACCCTCTCGACTTCTAAAATTCATAACTTTCACATACGAGCTCCGTTTTCAACGTTATTTATTTCCACGCGTAGGCGGGACCGTACTCTACAACTTTCGTTTAGACTCCGTCGGCTAATTTTGTGACAACCGTCAATTTGCGGTCAAGTCAAAGTCAAATAAAGTCAACAAGTCAAACCGGTCAACTCGATTAACCCTTGTATATTAGGGTTTACATCGTGTTTACTATTGTACAACACACTATCTTTATGCAAAGTATCACTTTGAGTCTTCACGTGTTCAGAAAATCTAAACCCTAATCAGTGTAACTGATCGAACAACTCAATAAAACATTAATACATACCCTTCGGGGGCGTATAACGCTCATAACAAGGCAAAACGGGGCTTACAAACCTTGCATTGCGAAGTTAAACACTCACAAAGGTCGCAAAATAAAGTCTCTCTAAATCTCTCTTGCTCTATCTCTCTCTGTCTCAAATCTCTCCCAAATCTCTCCAAGTATGTGAAATCTCTCCCAAATCTCTCCAAGTATGTGAAATCTCTCCCAAATCTCTTTCATAACCTCCCTCAACTTTTTATAATCATTTGGGGCATCCCGACCCTTAACTTAGTCAAAAACCGCTCTAAACGGGAAGTTTATGCGAAAAACAGCTATATAGAAGCGAAACTCTCTTAGAGGCGAAACCCTAAGAAGCGAAACCTTAAGAAGCCTCCTGGACCGAAGCCTCTCTTTAGGACTGAGACTACTCCTTAGGGACCGAGACTAGCTTAGAACCGAATCTTCTACAAGGATCGAACCCGAAGGTCTAGTTCGGCCCCGGAACCTGTACAATCGAAGGTCCCTTCGGACCGAACTACCCTTCGCGTTTCGCCTGCTTTCGCTTTCAGTTCCCTCTGACGGCTTCGCCTGCGAGACTTCGACCGAACCCTCCTCTCGGTTCTCATCCATCAACTGAACCCTCCTCTCGGTTCTAAGCCTCTAAGGACCGAACCTTCGGCCTGACTTCGGATTTTACCATTTTTTCCCGGTTTTCGACCCCGATCTCGTTTTAAGCCTGTTTTCGATGATTTTCGCACGGGATTTTCGTATACATCCATATTTTATTATTTTTAACCTTCCAATATCATAAAATATGCATATTCTAAGGATTCTTTGTCACACCCCCGAAAGCAGACGGCGGAAACGTCCGAGGGCTCGCGTGACTTAAATTGAATATCATCACAATGAATATACATGAATCATAACATAAACTTCACCATGCATCAATACATTACAACTGATATTGTTCACATCCAGTACATTGTCTTAAACATTACACATTCATAACATAAATTGTTCGAGAGTTTTCAAAAACATAACATCCTAACATTACTTGATATTACCCTTCCGCTTACCTGTTACCTGAGAATACAAGTTATTTTGGAAAACGTCAACATATGAAATGTTGGTGAGTTCATAAGCAATGTTGTGATAAAAATGATTTGTGTAGTTTGTAAAACCCAGAAAATCCGATATTTTCTGAAAAGGCAATAGTTTGTCAAAGTGTGAAGATCCATAAGTTGATGCATGAATGATTTCAAAACGTGTATATAAAAGGGAGTTTTGTATTATAGTTATAGAAATTACAAGCGAGTGGTGTTGATTTCCTCGAAAAACCCGATGTTTTCCGATAACGCGAGATATACTTGTTTACGAATTGCTATACCGCCACAACGAATGATTTTTGATTACTCTTCCTTGATTACTCGGGTGGTGTTGGATTAATTAATGGTTGTGAGTCGTTATAATCATGCATTGATAATGACTAGTTATAACTACAGACTACGAACGATCCTTAGAGGTGTCGCCCGTTATTACTCACTTAATCCAAACAACCTTGATTACTATTGATTATCAACCTGAATCTGTTTACTTTGATTACTCATAAGCCTAGCAAACTAGGAGAAGAGGAGTACAAGTCCTACTACTTCCGTGAGTTATTTTTAGGCTGTTGGGTATGCGAAGGACACGTTGGCCCATTTCACATTTGATTACTTTGACCTTACTAGCAATGCTAATGGGCCACTAAGGCCCAATAGCACATAAAAGCCATTGAGGGTCCCTTTAATATGGAATTGGGTCATAGTAGGCCCAATAACATATATTATCGTTATCCCTTAGGCCCACAGATCATGTTAATGGATTTCAAAGGTCCAACAAGCATGATTGAAACCTTCAAGCCCAAAGTTTTGGAATTTTTACTTGTCTTAGGTATTGTATAATTGTTGGAAGGATTGATTGAACGATTTGTTATTTTTGTATCGACTCGAGACCGATCGATTTGTTCCTAACGATATTCGGAGTTATACGTGTATTCATCTTTCAATTTTTGTAAGTCGTAGTTTAGTATTTTTGACTCAATATTCTAGAAATAAATTAATAGACTTAAGAATATTGGTTTGACCTTTTCAGCCCTTCTTTAATAAAAACGACAATTTTAGTCCCTTATAAAAAAAAGACATTTTTGCCCTTAAACTCTTTTCTTGACACTTTTGAGTCATAGACTTGTTCAAATGATGTTTTTAGCTCAAAATTTATTCTTTGGCAGTTTCAGCCCTTCCAGAAAAGTGTTTTTCGGTTTAAAACCCAAACTTTTGCAACTTTTACAATTTTGGCCCAAAATCCAAAAACCTTACATTTTTTATCCCTTTTGGAAAAAAAAGACATTTTTAATCCTTGAAATAGTTTTGTTTAACTTTTTATCCCCTGTTTTGAAGAAATTACCATTTCAGCCCTTTTAAATTCATGATTTTCGCAACTTTGGGCTTGTTGGGCCGAAAAGCCCAAAAATTAGCCCATTAAGCTAATAATTACATTTCAAGTCCTTTGAAGAGCATAATATTCATAAAAACATTTGTTGTAACCGTTTTGACTCCTTTGACCCTTAAGAAATCCGTAAATGACAATTTTTGACCCAACTTTTGTTTATTTGACAAATTTAAGCCCAAAAATGGGTTTTATGTTGAAATATGTTTATCACAATCTTATAAGTTAATATTCTAGACTTGTTTAGTGTAATATAACTTAGATCATGTTTGTTTTCCTTCTTATGGCATAGATCTCGAGATTTCTTCCCTTTTGATTACATATTCATCACAAAAACACATAAAATCACACATACATGCATAAAATCATACATAGCATACACATACACATAGATCTACACATTTTCTTGTATTCTCCCCCATAAAACATATAAAAACCGAAAATAGAGGGGTATGAACTCACCTTTGCTTGTTGTTTTTGATTTAGAAGGAAGAAATGAAGAAAACTTGGTCCTAACAACCCTTCTTGGAAGATCTCGAACTTAGAGGTTTCTAAGATGGTGATCATGAGTTTAAATGAGTTCAGAGGAGATTTTTGATAAAACAAAGAATTTAGATCATGGATCCAAGCATGAACTTACCTAAGATGATGATTTTTGTGGAATAGCCTCCTTGGAATGCTTCTAATTCTCGAAAATTTGATGAAGAAGAAGAGAGTTCTTATGTGTTTGAGAGATATTTTTGAGAGTGTGTGTGTGTTTGAGTTGGTTTCGGCCGAGAGAAAAGAGAGAGAGTTGAAAGGATGTGCATGGGAACATGAGATGAGTGCATGGAAGTCCAAAAGATAATAAAGAGGTGGCAAGTGGAAAGTCAACTCTTCCTCCCATGTTTTGTGGTTTGGGCCGAGAGAGGGAGAAGAAAGAAGAGAGATTGGGCCTTTTTATGCTTAAGCCCATATTATGATTCAATTAGATGATTTTTGGCCCAATTGGTCTTGTGAGAGGGTTCACGGCCCAAAATAAATCAAGAATGATTTTTATGGTCCATTAGGGCTAATTAGATTTGTTATGGCCCAATAGGGCCCATTAAAGATAACCTGGTTCATTTTGGGCTTATAAGGTCCAAAATATTAAGTTTCATGTATATGGGTCCAATTAGAGCCCATTTAAGAGTTCTAAGCCCAAAATAATCAAATTGGAAACTTTTTGGTCCATTAGGCCCAATAAGAAAATTCCTAGTCCAAAATGGACTTAACCCGGGATTTCTAGGGTTTCTAAATCTTTGTTGATTAGTTGTAGTGCTTGTATAAAGTGTTTGATGGAAGTTTTGTTGTTATTGAATAGACATCATACATGTTTTCTCATTTTGGTTCACAAAGGTTATCATTGTTGTTGTTACAAGGTGTCAAAATTCCTAGTTGTGACATTCTTGTATTCAAACCCACACTTTCCTTTAGAGCAAAGGCAAAGTACAAAAGGTGGAGTGTTGACTTTTCCATAAAGCAAAGACACAAGCTACCTCCCATACCCACTCCATGACACCCTCAGTCACTATTCACATCAGCATTGTCCACTCATTGTACTCTTATCTTTCCCCCACAAGTTTCCTTGAGCCCATACACACAAAGAAACTTTACTACTCATTCTCCCTAGATCACCAACACTTCACCAAAATCAAACACATTTTTTCTCTCTCACATCCTCTCCAAGATTTCGAGATTCTCCAAGAGTTTTGAACTCTTCATCCTCTTTTGGGTAAGTAACTTCATCTTTCACTTGATTATCTTACACTCTTTCACTCAAATCATTGAATTCTTACACAAATATCGACATATTTGTTCTTAGATCTTCGAATCTTCAAGCTTCTCCCAAGTGTTCTTGACTTGGAAACTTCTTCTCTTCATCATCCATCCTAAGAGATCACTCAAGGTGAGTTCATACCCCCACATTTTCATGTTTTCTTCAAGTTTTAGGGGGGGGGGAATACAAGTTAAAATACCAAAAACTTAACTAAACTCAAACATCAGCTTTCAATAGGAAAGTTTAGTTCCATTCACGGACTATTTTGACCATCTTAAACTTAATATCTTTCAAAAATGTTTAATATGACAATAGTTCAGGTTCATACCTTTAAAATGACTACTTGCACATATCCATACGATTTTTCTACAATTTATGGTGATTTTTACAAAACTGCCTATCATTTCAGAAATGAATTCGGACCAGTCTGTGAATATGAACATTTTCACACAAGTTAGAGACTTTTAAAAATCATAATAAAAATTATGAATAAACTAGACATATTTTCTAAACTCTCAGAGTTTACGGATTCAGTTTTCGACTTCGTATGATATTTCTATGATGTTTTTAAAACAGTGCAGAAAGGTTAAAAACTAGTTACATAGCTTACAATATTAACAACACTTTGTAGTATGTTGAGCAAAGTGTATAACAATAAGTTTCTAAATGTTGAATGTATTTCTTGTTAGTTTATCATCATAAACAGAAATTAGTCATTCATGATAAGGTTTTCCATTCATTTCGAACACATATAATAAACTACAATAAGTATAGTTTATGGATTTTACGATAAAAGCATACTACATGAAAAAGGTTTTACTCTCAAAACAAATGGGTTTTTCATATACTACAGGATAAACTATAATAGTAATAGTTATGGATTTCACATCACGTATTTATTACATAAAAGGTGATTTCACTTCCACCACGGAAGAGGTTTTATATTCAAACTATATGTAAACTAGTTAACGTAAGTTGTGAGACAATTCTTCCATCGTACTCTTAGAGTACGGGTTAAAATTCCTATAAGTTATAACCAGAGTCTCTTGTAGGGAGAGCGTGATAATTGTGTATAGATCTATATTGAGATTGACACCCCCCACCTCGCTGCTAGCTACAGCCGGACCTGCACGTCTACGGGTGACAAGAGTCATAGGATCTTGACGTCTGAAAAACGTTGTTGCAGGTTAATTCTCGTTATATTATGGTTATAACGACTCACATAGGGAGTTAACAATCTTTCAAGTTTACGGGGAAAATTCTACTTTAAAAAGGGGTTTTATCTATTTAAAACTGCGAACACATTACTATTATAAGCATTATAAGTACAAAACACACACATATTCTCGGTCTTGGGATTTAAGACTACATAACTTTTATAAGGAAAATATTGAATTTTCTTTGGAAACACATTACTATTATAAGAATTATAAGTACAAAACACACACACATATTCTCGGTCTTGGGATTTAAGGCTACATAACTTTTTATAAGGAAAATAAGGGATTTTTCTTGAAGTATACATGACAAAGTACTAGGTTTACACTAAATGGCTTTCATGATATTAAAACTACGTTTCATCTAGAATTGTTAGACTTCAGTTATAATTTGCTAAGTGTACATGTTAGATTTATATAAGAATTTAGTCGCAATCGACTTAGAATTGGTGGGCCCGCCTCACTTCTTGTTCCTTGTTTGGTTGTGGACCTAGGGCAGACCCATTATATTTGACGGTTTATTTAACTTAAATTTTATATAACTTATATACATTGGGTGATTATAGATGGAATCTACGGGTATTTCTAGGGTACATTATTGCATAACATAGGAGCTTTCATTTCACACTTAATAAAGAAAATATTGAATTTTCTGGAATCATACTCTATCGCTTTTACAAGGAAAACGACTTCTTTCTCAAATAAAACTCTTATGAACTCACCAACTTAATTGTTGACACTCTTTCAAAACTACTTGTATTCTCAGGAAATCAGTGAAACAGGAAATCAACAGCTTTTGAGGATGGGACGTTAAATCGTCAAACATTTCATTTTTGTCATCACGGTGTAATTGATTTGAAATATGTAAACACATACTATGGTATAACTTTTTCAATTATATTTATGATGGTTGTATTTACTTGAGCACTATTATACTCGTTGTTGTGATACTATACATGAAGTCCTCCACCCCCGGACGTTTCCACCATCCTTGGTTTGGGGGTGTGACAAAATTTGACTTTGTTTTTAAAGTTATAGTTTTAACAGTCCGAGACAGGATTAGTCCGTTAAAAATCCATAACTTCTTCATCCGACATCCGTTTTCATCTGTCTTTTTATCGTTACGCTACTATTAACGAGATCTTCGATTCTCGTTTAGGTTGTGTCGGCTAAAAACTGTTCGATCTAATATTCGAACTTCGAGTTGTACACAGCTAAGCCGAAACTTCGAAAAATCATAACTTCCTCATACGAAGTCAGATTTGGGCGTTCTTTTTATGGACGCTATCGGTTTAACATATTCTACGACTTTCGTTTAGATCTCTACGGCTAAAAATTGCTCTATCGTAAATTCACTATTTACGCTTCCTGGTATCGTGCCGGTTCCGTCGCGAAACTTCGACGGGTCATAACTTCTTCGTTATAACTCGGATTTCGGTGTTCTTTATATCCCCGGAATCATTGTTTCGACCACTATAACTTTATGTAAAGTTATCGGGTTTATCTCACACTTTAATTTTGATGCTTATTTTTATCATTTATTTATTATACATTTATAATTAAGTAATAAGCACATAAATGCACATAATTCACATAATACTCAAATAATTCATTTTTATTACTTCAAAAAGAGTTACAATAGTTGACCTAGACTATTACATCATCTAATAATGCTTAGCCCCGAAACACGAGCGTTACAGATCTACGGTTTTTTAGGGTTTGTAGAGGGATGGGAACCTACTGACCGCCAATATTCCAAACTAAAATTGTGGCTTCTTGATGAGCTTTTCAAAATGTGATGTTATAATTGGTTAGTTAAAAAGAAACTGAAAGTGCAAAGTTAAAATTGATTAATTAAAAAAAACTAAAATTAGAATTTTATAATCGGTTATATTTTTAAAACACAATTTCGTTGTTTTTGGGTGGCGATTTCATTTCAGCTAATGGAGCCTAGTTTCCTTCCGACGATCAATTTTGTTGGGTCAAAACCCTAAGAACGATTTGATGAACATAATGCGGAAAATAAGAACGAACACAATTATGAAGATATGTCGAATGATCAAACGATTTATTCATGAACATGAGGAATAAATTACACTATAAGAATAGATTAATGTAAATCTACTCTACCTAATAAACCTCATCATGTTTGGCGGCTATATTTCTCCTCACTCTTAACCCTAATTGTGAATAATACATGAAAATATATAGGGAATAAGACAAGTCTTGGGCTTTTAACCTACACTTCATCAAGGGGGCCCATTGCCATAGTCCATTGAGTACTTTGAACCCTGCATTCTCCTCCTCAAAGTATGGAATGGATGGCAAGACTTCAACTTCCAAAACAAGCATCTAGCAAATAAGAAAAGATCTTGCGATGAGGAATATCAAAAGCGATCCACGAATCTTGATTCTTCAATAGTCTTCAAAAACGGGTTCTAGGATATATATAAACCAAGCATTGAAGTAATTTTTTAAACTTCATTTTTTAATGTAATCCCAAAGATCTTCAAGAAAGTCAAACCCGCCATAAAAACCCATTTCAGAATTAATAAACAAAATCACTTCTTGTCTTTGAAGAACTCCCCCTCCAAGTCACAATGATCTTCAAATAAGCTAATGATATAAGCCACCAAAAAATATCATGTAACAACCCAAATTTAAGATTTGTAACGTCACTTGATCGAGAAAATACTAAAAGTCGGAGATATATCAATGCCTTAAAAGAGCTCGATGAAGAACTTCTACTATAAAGGCTACTTCTCTGTAAAAGCTTTAAAAGAGTTCGATTAAGAACTTCTACTGTAAAAGCTACCTTCATATCGCTACCACAAACTTCATCAAAAATCTTCAAATTTGAAAAGTCACAATCTAATTTCGAATTGTCATATCAAATTCTCCCCTTATTTATAATTAAAAACGTGATTATAAAACTTTCAAATGGTCATGAGAATGATCTTGAATGGATAAACAAATACTATGCTCCCCCGTGACAGAATGAAATAAACATTGAAGTTTAAAATCCGAAAAGTCGAAAATATTTGACGTTATCGTGAAAAACGACTTTCCGAACCGCCAAGACTTGTTGGAATCCATAATTTTCTTTTCACGAAAAAATATGTACATTAAAAATCCAAATTTCTTCACCAGCCCTTAATTTTGCAAACAATTCCAAATATTGGGCAAAACCCGTCATTTGCTGAAAGAGAGGGGACTGAAATGATAATTCAGCAACATTATCCCTTTGATTTGTAACAAATTCGGAAAGGGGATGAAAACTATCAAGATGATGAAGTTACAGGGACCAATAATGTAAATTTAAGTCATCCTTCCCATAGGCCCCTGATGAACAAACACAGCCACACACTCGTTTACGAAAACTCTGAATCCAAACAACTCTGATCGTAATATGAGGATCTGAACTCCGAATCAACTCCGCTCAATCATTCCTTCCGAGCACACAGTTCGTTTGTGAGTTGCGAATCCGAGTCCAGTCTTATTTCCGATATCGAGCCAATAATAACATTGATTCCGAATAACCACCTTCGTTCCGAATCAATCCACTGCACATCACAATTCCGACTGCGAATAACAGCAACCCCGATGCGATTGGAATTAGAGTTCCAATTCCGAAGTCTGTTCAAGTTCCGAATGCCAAACAATCACACTCTGATTCTGAGTCCATTCGTTTTAATTCCGTGTTCTGATATCATTGGTTCCGATTCCGAGACGGTTCACTCCGAATAAACACAGTTCCGATTGCGAATCCAATTCTATTTGTTCCGATCGATTTAAGCCCCGATTGTGAGACCCAGTTGACGATTGTGAACAGGTCTTCAAAGCAATTACGAATCGTTTTTGTTCCTGAACACAAAATTTTGACTTTAATCGGTCCAAGCAATTGCGAACACGACCATTTCGATTCCAAGTCAGTCGACATTACACTCCAAAAATCCAATTCCGAGACCAGAAATCAATTCAATTCCAAGATTGATTTTAAGAACTAAGATTGATTTCAAATTTGACTTTGAATACTTTTCTGGTTTGACCATCGGTTTGTCATCTGTACATCACAAGACTTCGAAATTTCCACTCAATAAACACCCAATCGAGATGAGGCACAAATTAAGCAAATCAATTCAAACAACACAATCAAAAAACAAAATCAAAATCGATTTTGAGAATGATACATTTCAGACATCTGGACTCAAGAACAGAAAACGATTAGTAAACTAAATTAGAACAAATGATTAACTTAATCAAATAAATCGCTTAGATTGACCAGAGGATTTCAAGATGCAATGTTCACAATTTAGAGATGTGTCGACTGCTTGATTTAGTGATTTCAGAAGGCAATAAAGGAACGATCAGCGTACGAAATTTGTGGGCTCAAGAATGAACAGTAAACAGTGCTTGTTGGGCTCAAGAACAAAATGGAATTGAATTAATGGACTAAATCAAGAAAAATATATCCATCCACATCATTAGATCCAATCAAAAAATATGAACTAAATATGAATCGGATTGAAATAATACTAGATGATAGAAGAATATCATAAATCTTCATGAACAGGGGAACGAATAAGAACCTCGATTCCAAACCGCCAAAACACCAAAAATCTTCAATAACTTGTGCCGGAAATCATCAAATCAAGAACCGATACTTCAAAAATCAATAGATTTTCAAAGACCCGCTCTGATACCACTTGTTGGGTCAAAACCCTAAGAACGATTTGATGAACATAATGCGAAAAATAAGAACGAACACAGTTATGAAAATATGTCGAATGATCAAACGATTTATTCATGAACATGAGGAATAAATTACACTATAATAACAGATTAATGTATGCTTATTGGACGGGGCCCATATAGCAAGTGTGGGCGGGACCAGTATCTCTTTGGGCGGGGCCCATATTGCGAGTGTAGGCAGGGCACGTATCTCATTGGGCGGGGCTCGTTTTGCGAGTGTGGGCGGGACCTGTAGCTTATTGGGAGGGGCCTGTATCTCTTTCGGCGGGGCCCATTATGTGATATGTTTAGTATGCGGTATCTTGGGGAACTTACTAAGCTTTGTACTTACGATTTTCAGTTTATATTCCAGGTACTTCGGTTTTCAAATGGAAGAGCTCGGGATGATTGCAGAACACGCACAATATGTTTCCACATTCTGTGATTTACTCTTATTTGATAATGTTTTGATAATTCTGGATCACTTTGGTTTCATGGAAATGAAATGTGTTAACGATTTATTTATTTAAAAATGAAGATCTTTATGTTATTATTTTCGGGACGTTATAATTCTATTAAATAATTTAATAGAACCATTGTTCTATCAAACAATTTAAGGAATAGTTTTAACCGAATCATCTGTTGCTTGTGTTGATCAATTGGAGAAATTAGGAAGAACCCAAACCGTAGATGGTTAATGTTATATGAAACTTTTCAAGTAGCTAGATTTTATGTTAATTTGGTTCCCTTTGTTTCTTCGATTGCTAGCACATTCTCTTTAGGTTGGTGGTTGTCATGGGCATCATATTAACATGTTTTTTGCTAGTTTGTATGCTTCCCAGTTCATTATATATAGATTCAAAGCTACCGTAAAAAAAAAATAGTAAACCGCAACATCATATTGGCTCACACTAACCCATTATAAGCCTCATATGAGAGAAATCGTGTAACACTAATTATATTTTGGGTATATCAGAATTTAAACACTATACCTCCTTTATGAAATTTCTCTCATCAATCATTAAGCTCCCATCATAAATTTCTCTCCTTAATCATTTGGCTCTCATCGGTGAACACTAATAACATTCTGGTTTAGGTGATTGATTAGTTTACTTTTACCTTTCGGTGTAGCCTAGCCCTTTGTCCTGATGTATCTCATTAAAAACCCCGTGTTCCTTTTTCTGAGCTCCACGGTGGGCTTCTTTTTTCTATATTATCTAAACAAATGTTGACGGTGAAATATATGGGGTTTTACTATGTATATTTATAACCTTTTTTAGTAATTCGGAATTTTAAATTGCTAAAATATAATGTTAAACTAGTGTGTGAACCCGTGGTGAACCACGGGTCACATAAATTGTTGTATTTTTGCCACCGTTTTATTAATGGTAAATGCATTCAATTATCACTGTTATTAAATATATGATATCTGCTTCCACTGATCAGAACGGTTGTTTAAGTAGTGTATCTGATAACGTTCGTTTACATTACATAAGATTGTGTTTTATATTTGTCCTGCAAATTGTGAAGATGAGGGCTAAGGAGATCTGGAACTCTTCTCATTTCTGAAATAATGGAGAAGAACAAGCTTTTGTGCAAGAGAATGCAATGTTTGTGTCAAAAGGGTAATCTGAAGAATAAAAGTTTGTTTCTGTTGGCACGAAGATCAAAGTCAGGATACTGTGTAACTACATTTAAAAAAAAGCTGAAAAGATGGATGACGGGACAGTGATGATGTGTCTGAACTATCATCTGGAGGATTTTTTAATGAGAAAGGCATGGGACCCTTTTTGTAACAGATTCTTGAGAAAGGGACCAATTTTGTAACAGATTGTTGCCACAAGGACCATTACTGTAATAGATTTGATATATGGATCATTTCTATAACAGATTATTTCTATTATAAAATTATTACTTAAGGACCATTATGCAACAAATTATTGATATAAGGACCATTTCTTTCAAAGTTTATGCAACGATGACCATTACTATGACAGATTATTGTTATAAGGACCAAATCTGTAAAAATTTATGCCAGAAGATAAATATTATTATAATTTAATTTGCATTCTGTACACAAACCATATTACAGTGAAATATTATAGTGAAAGGGTATAATGTAATTACAAACTAAAACAGGATAATAAATTTTAGATTTTACAAAACTTTTGGAGAATTACAAAACTAACATGTAATTTGAGAAGTCAATGACATGGAAAAGTTGACATTTTTTATATATAAAAAAAATAAAATGTTTGAAGAGATTGTATGCAGTTAAAGTTTAAAAAATTAAAAGAATGGCCATGTATGTTAAAAAAATGTGGTAGCTAACTAAGCCCATAATAGCATTATAATTTAAAAAGGAAAAAGAATGGCAATATACTTTTATTTTTTTGGTTGTCCAGATTAGATTAATCTAAGCTTTTATTATTGTATAAGATAATAAAAGAAAAAATTCCATATTTCACTCCTTTTGAATCAAATCAATGAAAATAATCATCTTTTTCTATAGAGAACTGATATCAAATCTACTCAAATTCAAACAATATGAATACTGAGTTCAAATAAATATATTAGTAGAAAGATATATATTACCTGTTCTATAGCATCACTAATGACAAATAAATCGATTTTGATAATACATTAATATTTTAAAATGTATTGTGAAGAAGTTTTTAACTTGAAAGTTCCACACTTATTAAAAAAATTGATTAATCTAAGCTTTTATATAACATTCAAGTGTTTTCAGGATTTTTTTAGGGTTCTATTTTGCTGCAAATGAAAAAGGATACACTAAAAATGTTGTGAATTACTTAACCAAGTGTGTGATTATCATTTTGTTGGGTATTTTGGTAATTTGAACGCAACTCAAATTCCCCTGTTTCATGTGGCTACAAAAGTTTTGAGATGGGTATTTTGGTAAATTTAGACACAAATCTAACACCCCTTTGTTTCTTATGGCGATTTTAAAAGTATCAAGAGGGGTATTTTGGTAATTTTAACAATATTTTGTATGCCCTTTGTTTCTTATAGTGTGTACAAAAGTTTGATGAGGGCTTTTTGGGTAAAGTTTAACACAAACCTAACGCCCCTTTGTTTCTTATGGTGTTATATTTATAAAAAAAAAAAATACCAGAACTGGTAGCAACCTAAGCCCATGATAATTTTGCACAATAAACTACTTGTTTTGATGGATGGAAATTGAAATGCATGATGATATACAATTGATGAATGATATGTGCATGGATTTGTTTAGTTTAGTTTTTTTTTTTTTTTTTTTGTTAACTTGCATGTGCAGCCTTAACTCTGCTTGATTATGGTGTGCTGACAATGTTCAAACTATCAGAAATGCAATCCGGCACTTACATAGAGAATGATCGCCCATTTTTATGGATTTGTCTTGGTTTGCAGCTACTATTTGAGTCAAGTGAAGAAAACGGGCCAGGTGAGTAGTTGTAACTTGTAACTATGTTCTGTTAATTGATTGACTGAATATTTGTCTTAATTTTTGTTAACTGAATCAATGATTTATTGTTTGGTGTCTCCGTGAAAGGTCTTGGTTTGATTCCTTGTGATTCTTTCAATGGTTGTATAGTGCCTCATATTGGCTGGAATGCTTTGCAAATTAAAAAAGATTCAGCTATTTTAGATGATATTGCAAACCGCCATGTATATTTTGTCCATTCTTATCGTGTTATGTTTCCTTGTCTTGTTAATCCTGCTTTAAAAAAACAAATACCAATTATACCCCTGACCTTGGTTTTTACACAACAGTGTAAAGAAAATAAAAAGTGGGTTTCATCCACCTTCAATTATGGAATTGACTTCATATCATCTGTTAGGAAGGGAAATGTGCATGCGGTTCAATTTCACCCGGAAAAAAAATGGAGGCAAGTTCCATATTTGTTTATTTTTAGGGTAATTTTTTTTATTTTTTATTTTTTATGACGTTTGTTTTTTTATCATTAAAAATTATCAGAAGTTGGTTTAGATATTACATAAGTTCTTGTTACCAAATTCTTCTGTGACTAACATAACCTTTGAGTTTATGAATATTGAATTTGATACGTGTTAGTCTTGTATATATATTTAACAATCTAATGCCCTAATGTGAAGACAGAAGCCATTGGAAAGGAAGGATGCAAAGCTTGCAAAGAGGGTGAGTTTTATGGTTCCCGAAGCTGTGGAATTGTAATGCTTTTGTATTAATAGATGTATTTAATCATGTTTGAAGTAATTGTAATAACTGGCATTACATACTTTCATTCAGGTAGTTGCTTGTCTGTGAGAACAACTAAAGGAGACCAGTATGATGTGAGAGAGCACACAAAAGACTTTATGGGGTTTATATGCAATTCACTCAATGTAAATTTACACTTTTGTACTTGAACTTTTGCAGGTAAAGTAATTGATTTCAGTAATGTTGTATGAGCCAAGTAAACTTACTTCAATTTAACAATACAAAAAAAAAACTTTATATTTAAAGGGGTTAAAAGTGTTATTTTCGTTTTTAATTCATAATGAAAACACTATCAAATTATTTTAAAGCATCTTTAATTTGTTTGAAATGAAGGATGCCATACAATTGATGAAGGATATGGCCATGGGTGCTTATAGTTATAGGTTCTCAATTTCATGGCCAATTTTTCATTGTAAGAAGTTCTGAAATTATTATATATATTAACGATTACTTGTACTTTATCCTTCTTTAAATCCATGAAATTTGTTGGTATTTTTTGTGTCTGCAGATTTGGCCATCAAGGTAACAGAGAAACACTAATTTTGCACAATTTCAGAAAGAGTGAGAAAAAGTCGCCTCACTGAGAGAGAGAGAGAGAGAGAGAGAGAGAGAGAGAGAGAGTGAAAAAAATTGCCTCATTGTGTGCCTATGAGAGACAGGAAGAGATTGATTTGATACCTTATGAATCAGAAATTAAACCCTAATTGATGAAATTGTAGACAATTCTCATGATTCATCTTCAAGCCTTCAGAATCGAAAGAATGGGATGTTGGGTATTTTCCGTTGTTGAGGAATTAAGCCGATTTTTTGACTGGGAACATGATTGAAGAAGTATTTCAGAAATCACCAATATTTACATAGGGAACTGATTCGTACACAACACTTTTTCTCCGTACACAACAATCTGTGCTTTAAAGTGTTGTATTTTACAACTCTATAATGCATAAATTGTTGTGTACTAATCACTTCCACATTTTACATATGAGGAAACCACTTTTGTCGATGTTTTTGCCCAAATTCAGAAAGATCGGAGAAACTCCATAATTAGATTGCTATCTTTGTGCGTATGAGAGAGAGAGAGAGAGAGAGATTGAAATTGACATACCTTTTGAGTACGAAAAGTTGTAGAGATTAGGAAACGAAGAAAGAGTTGCAGAGACTCGGAAACGAATAAGGAGAAGTTCTAAGAATTTGGAACGATGGCGATGAGAATATTGGATCGGGCGGCGCTCTTTGTAAACGCAAAACAGGGGCCAAATCTTTAATACCTACAAAATGGTGTGGTCAAAATCTAAAGTGCACAAAAGGCACTGTTTGTAAACGCGATGCCTTTTAATATACAAGTATAATATTGTTATTTTTGTAATTGGTATTAGGAAAGCAATAATATATGTTTTTCCTAATATATGTTTAAAGAAGTTTTTTAATATAAAAATATTTCTCTTTGCAAAAGTTTAATGTTATTATGATAGTTGTGGTGATGTGTATATTGCGTAAAAAATATATTTTTTAGATAATTGTACACATGTATAAGTTACATACATATTGTATTACAAATGTATTTATGTCATTGTTGATGAGTTTTTTTATATATTTTTTCCTACCTAGCAAACTACATGAGTTGATGAACCATTCCATTACAACACCGACAAAGGGATGGTAATGAACGATTTCATTACTTTCTTCATTCCATTACCTGATCTATTTTGGCAACAAAACAAACGTTATGTAACATCCCAAAATCGAGACCAAAAATTTCATTTTTAAATCATTAATTGACCTATAATTAAAAAATCATTCATCCATAAACATAATCATTATATCAAATCAGAGTATCTTTTCAAAACACTTATTCAGTTAATCAGAGTGAAACATCTCAGGCTAAAACTTCTTGGTGTATGCGATGCAGTCAACCCGAGCTCTTCCCTCCGTTACTGGAAGTACTTGAAACCAAAACTGAAAACCGTAAGCACGAAGCTTAGTGAGTTCCCCAACCTACCACATACCATACACATAACCAGATATTGGGCCCCCGCCTGCTGCATCAGAACTTGCCCGGCATCGGACTTACTCCGGCATCGGGCCCCGTCCGGCATCAGGCCCTGCCTGGCATCGAGCCCCACTCGGTATACTGATCTGTTTCTCTAAGGCCTCGCCTATCTTGGGCCCCGCCCCTGTCCTGCTATTGATGAGTCATGGAACCCCGTCCAAGCTCCTGCTGTTAGTGAGATATGGGCCCCCGCCCACACTCACCTCACTCCTATCTCATGCCTCGCCCCTGCTCTGCTACTAATAAGATACGGAACCCCATCCATACTCTTCTAGTGGTGAGATACGGGACCTCGCCCACACTCACCTCCCTACCCGGCACATACAAGTATCACACAGACAACAAGTATAATCTAACATACAACCATTCCTCGGGCTCCCGCCCGACATCGGACCTTGGTCTGGGATATCATACACATAAACCTCCCTCGGGCACCCACCCGACATCGGACCTTGGTCCGGAAGATCATACTAGCATATCGTGCCTAGGGATAACCCTCGGGTCTTCCTACTCATAAACTACATGGGACGGCATTATGGCCTTAGACCCATTCACACAGTGAGGAGACTCACCTTGCACTGCTGAAATCCCTCTGAAACACCTATGGCTGTTATCTGACAATTCCTCGAATTGCTGCTCCTCTAGCTCCTCGAGCTACCAATACCAACATAACACTTAGGTTGTGTTTGTTTTTTTTTTAAAAATCCTCTTCTAACCTCTAAGTGTTGCGCGGCGCAGCACACGCGCAACACTTTTAAGTTCGCAGCAGTTTGATTTTTAAAAGGCTTCAGGCTCAAAAACCTCTTCCCGTCCTCTTCCCCACGCAGCATTGGGCTTGGCTCTTCTCACCACTTCTAAACCTAATAACAAAAAAACGGACAAAAGAATTGTAGCCGCATCGTTCTCCTTCTTCGTTCTCCCTTCTCGTCGACCTTGTTGAAGACCGGAAGAAATCCTCTAGCCGCTCACTGCTGCCGCTCGCCGGTTGCTGCTACTCGCCGGTCGCTGGTTCCGCTGCCCAATCCACCGCCTTTGCTGCCATCGGCTTCAACATCAACATCAACAGGTTAGTTTTTTTTTCTGATTTCTTATTTGAGTACCTAAATGCTACTAATTATCACCCGGTTCACTGGTAATTTATTCATTTTTCTGAAACTTTGAAACTGTGAAATAAGATTGAAGAAAAAGATGATAATCTCATGATTGTAAATCTCCAATGGTTTCATAAAGGGTCATAATTGGATGTTTTTCAGGAGATCCACCATGATATATAAGAGAAAAGTTTGTGTTTTGTCATAATTCTAGCAGTTAGAGATATTAGAGCCATAAATTGAGTTAAAATTCAGCTTTAGTGCTTTGTTATAATTCTAGGAGTTTGTGTTTTGTTCTTTAAACAGATTTTTTGCTCAAATTTATGTTTAGGTTCATGAATTTTTGTGCTGAATTGTTATGAATGTTGGATAAAATCATAATCCTTGCTGAAATCATATACTTATATGCTGAAATCATAAACTCATATGCAAGTTTATATGCTGAAATCATTGGTTGAAATGGTTTTTTTAAACTTATTTGTTGAATTGTTATCACTTGTATTTCTTGAATGGAGATCAAGTTTATGCTTATATGCAAGTTTGTGCTTAAATAGTTGAATATGCCAAACTTATTTGTTGATTGTGTTCCTTAGCTAAAGCAACCGCACTTTCACTGTCATAGAAAATTTCCATTGGCTCTTTTATAGCTGGTACAACTCCAAGGTTTCCAATGAAGTTCTTTAGCCATATCGCCTCCTTTGCTGCCTCACTTGTTGCTATATACTCTGATTCGCAAGTTGAATCAACTACCGTCTCCTGCTTGGAACTTTTCCAAGTAATTGCTCCTCCATTTAGGATAAAGACCCAGCCTGACTGAGAGCGGAAATTATCCCTATCAGTCTGAAAGCTAGCATCGCTATACCCTACCACTCTCAATTCATCACTGCCACCAAGGGTAAGGACCCAGTCCTTAGTCCTTCGCAGATACTTGAGAATGTTCTTTACCGCAGTTTAGTGAGCCTTGCCAGGGTTCCCTTGATATCTACTGACCATGCTCAAAGAAAAGGCCACATCAGGGGGAGTACAAGTCATAGCATACATGATTGAGCCCACAACGGAAGCATATGGTACATGACTCATCTCAGCTATCTCAGCCTCTGTACCCGGACTCTGAGTCTTACTCAGTTTGGCGTTACTCTGGATCGGTAATTCCCCTTTCTTGGAATCCTGCATATTGAACCTCTTCAGCACCTTATCCAAGTAAGTACTCTAACTAAGTCCAATTAGTCTCTTACTCCTGTCTCTCAATATCCTTATCCCTAGGATATAGGTAGCTTCCCCAAGGTCCTTCATAGCGAAACACTTCCCAAGCTAGGACTTAACCTCCTGCAAGGTTGGAATGTCATTTCCTATGAGTAGTATGTCATCCACATACAACACCAAAAAGCTAACTATACTCCCACTAGCCCTAACATATACACAGGACTCATCCTCGCTCCTCGAAAAGCCAAACTCTTTGACTTTCTCATCGAAGCAAAGATTCCATTTGCGAGGTGCTTGTTTCAATCCATAGATGGATTTCTCAAGCTTACACACCTTATTAGGGTACTCTGTACAGACAAAACCCTCTGGCTGACTCATGTAAACATCCTCAGCCAACTTTCCATTTTGGAAAGCGGTTTTGACATCCATTTGTCATATTTCATAGTCATGAAATGCAGCAATGGCTAGCATAACCCTAATAGACTTAATATTTGCTACTGGTGAAAAAGTCTCATCATAATCAACTCCCGGAGTTTGAGAAAACCCTTTGCAACCAGTCGCACCTTATACGTGTGTACATTACCATCCATGTCGGTCTTCTTCTTGAAGATCCATTTGCACCCGACTGTCTTACGACTTGGTACATTGTCAACCAAGTTCCAAACTTGATTGTCATATATGGACTGTATCTCGTTGTCCATAGCCTCTTTCCATTTAGTAGCCTCAGGGCCTACCATGGCTTCCCTGTAGTTGTTAGGTTCATCCAGACTTACCAGTGTGCTATCACTGATAAGCGTAGCACCTTCCGTAGTAATATGGAAACCATAGTAATGCTCAGGTGCATTCCTAACTCTTGTGGAACGCCTCAGAGGTACGGGCTCGTCAGTTGGATCAACAAGAGTTTCCTCCTTAGGTTGATTGCTAGTGCTTGAGGTTCCTTCACCACTTGACTCTTGAATTTCTTCAAGGTCAATTTGCCTCCCACTGTTTCCTTGGCTTATGAACTCTCTCTCTCTCACGAAAGACTCCTCTTTTAGCTACAAAGACCACATTCTCACTAGGTCTGTAGAAGAGGTAACCAAAGAATCTTTGTGGGTAGCCGATGAAAATATTGTTGGGTTTTGAGCATTCTAACACTCCTATGGTGTACATGCAACCCTATAAACCTTGGATCTATGTTTTCTCTATTATACATGCAAATATTAACTATTCCAAGGTTTCATCCTAACTAGCATATTATGAAGCACCTATACTACAAAGTTCTAGTTAGATGACATACCTTTTGATGTAGCTTGATGTCTTCAAGCTTTAAGAGCTTAGCCCCAATAGTGTGGAAGCCTCAAATGGAATCACAAATCACCAAAACACCTTGGAAGAACTTGAGAGAATATGTATGCACACTAAAATCGGCCCACTCTTATTTTCACACACTTGTGCCAATTTTGTGAGCCAAGGACCCCTTTATATATTATGGAGGATTAGGGTTACATCCATGTAAACCCTAATACCCATGACCTTTCATTTACATAGGATCCATGGGTTAAAAGCTCCATGGACCATCCATGAAAGCTTAGTCCAACCTAAATGAACTTGGCCCATTCCATATATATAAGAGTCCATATTTAGTTAGTTCTTTTTGATCACTTAATTAATTCTAAATTAATTCTTGATCAATACTAATTAAATAATATGATTCCATATTAATATATTAGAACTTATAATATATTAATATAAATCATAAATATACTATTCTCAAAAGACTATCCATATAAATTGTGCCGGTGAAGTGCAACCCAAATGGACCATGCCGGGTCGGGTCAAGTACATACCAAATATAGTTATGGACTTAGACATTAATCCAACAGTCTCCCACTTGGATAAGTCTAAAACTATTATTGAGTATGACTTCAAAACCTAACTGGCAATCGTAGCTCTTAAGGCCGCTGTCGAACTCTGACCTTGTCAATGACTTGTCCATTAGATAAGGGATCATATATTCCTCCATTCTAGATATCATATGGACTGAGACATGGATTATAATCATTCTCTCTGTCCATTTTTTGTTTCCCGATTTTCGATTTATGACGACTGACTGATTGAACAAATCAAATCAGTCCTGGCTTGGCCAAGCACTCACATGTGTCATCGCTAAATCATCGAGGGGCCCACAGATATCGCTTTTATCCCGAAGGTAAAAGGAATGGATAAACTTCGACTCATATGGCTTGTTCTACTACTTGTTGAATCATACACAAAGGCACGTTTTATAACATCGAGTTACCAAATGCGTTTTCGTGCAATCAATGTATAACCAACTCATAGTAACAACTCATATCTCTAGGTTTGAAGAATATAAGATATTATCGTCTCATGATCACTCGTGATAAAATCCATGAAGTGATTCAAATAAGCGCGGGTTGAATCCAATACTCAGAACTTATGAGCACTAATGAGTGTTGTAGCACCACTTTGTCCACCAACTTGGACATCTACAAACCAACCCATGACAGTCTTGATTCATATCTACTTCCAACATATGACCGACTGTTGATGGTTTGAATAACTTAATCATTCAGGAAGAGCGACTTAGTTATTCTGGAAGTCAAAACATGCAAAGTGAAACACAAGAATAAATGAATCAAATATGGTATCAAACCCTATGAATATAAATAAACACTTTTATTTATCACCATACTGATTACTCATTATTCATTGTTTTGGTTTTATCAACTTTATACTTGAATTAAAAACACTAGTTGTCCCATGCTCCAAGCATGTACACTATGTTTTTCTTAAACAATAGCTTTGCCATACACCAAGTATGCACTCTATGTTTGTCTATGATCCTTACTTTGTGAAATAAACCAATTGAACATAATTTCAATGATTCTAATTTCACACTCCCAAATCCTTATCGAAAAATGTGAGAATTTCAAATTCCTATCATTTATCGAAATCTATTTAGATTTTAAACTTATATGTTCTGACCCTCCTGTAATGAATATGTACAAAGTCACAAAGACTTGTCAACAGTCATTATAAGGTATTCCAATGGAGATCAACTCCATGGAAACTAAGTCTCATATTCAAAGTACATTGCTTTGGACATGCTTCTTGCATTAAGTTTTCTAATCTTACACAGATAACTTCCACCTATGGAGACAACTCCATATTCTCATTTTGACTATCACTTCTGAATAAGAGATGCCTCTTTTCAGAAAATGTCAATATGGTCTTTCCAGAATTAGCACTATACTTCCAACTGTCCCTGAGCAACCAATCTTTGGTAAACCTTAGATTGTCCTCGACAATTGCTTAATCATTTTAGTCATAACCAATTCTAGACCTTTTCCCTTCTTAATGCCTCTGGGCATTTGGAAAATTTAGAAAGGACAAATATTATAGCACATGCAATCGATCCTGTACCCAAAGCAAATGGGACACGATTCATGATGTCTCACATAAAGACATGATTCTAGATCAGTCTTTTGCTACAATATTTTTATTTGCCATGTTTTCAAAATTTGATTATGAAGAGGGATGCCGTAATCATAATCGAATTTTGAGAACGCAATATATAGAATTTCCTTAAGTTGAACCAATCCAACATGAAATTCGTATCTATATTCTTGACTAAAGATGATTAAGGTCTCAATCTAAGCCTTTAGAACTGAAATGAAGTATATCCTCTCCCTTAATTATAGCAAAACAACTTTTTCAACCCCTGCAACTTCACGAATTGAAACTTTTGTTTTCTATTATCAACATTGCTAACTTGCAATACTTATCATAATTATCATGCTCCCACTAACATGATGATTATTAGCATAACACTTATGCTCCCACTAGCTTTGACATGTATCCAGAAAACAGCTGGACTTCTAGAAGTCAATAATTTATTGACTTTCTTACCAAAGTTCAGATTTCTGATACGAGATTGCTTTGATAAGACTTTATCAAAATCATACACCTTTTCTTAGATAGCTCACATGTGTGTCTAAATAATTTCAAAACTATGAAAAGGGATGCCGTAATCATAGTCTTAATTGTTTAGACCTTTGCCATTTCTCATAAGTCCATGTTAGTGTGCCGGTTAACCATGCACGCTCCACTTACGACTTTGAGAACTGCAAATATCACAGTTGCTATCTTCTTAAAATCTACTTAGTGAAAGTGTTTCCTCACCATCATTTTCATGAGTCGGAGAGAAACCTTGTGACACTTAGATTTTATGGTATATGTGTTCTTATCTATGTGAATTTGTCAAAACCATAGACAAAAGACAAGGTTAGTGACAAATTCAAACTCATATGGATTGAACTTGTGCAATCTTAACTACAGGGCCTGCCATTGCTTCCAAGTCGTTATGCAAACAATTGAGAACATGTAGAACTCAAATGTATAGCCAACTTTACTGGAATGGGCATAGAAATGTCAACACGATATGTTATAAACCTCTAGTCGTGTGCTAGTGATGAAATACAGGTTTCATTCTTGATTAGTTCTTGAAACTATTTCAGGATCTTGTAGACTCCCACTGTCTCCTTGACCTATAAGACTTTCTTGCCAAATATTCAAGAGATAGTGTGGATTCTAATCAAGACAAACACTTAACACAATTGGCCTAAGTTCGTCTCTGTTTTATCCAAAACATCACAACTTACCAAATTCAAATGTACAAGAGTACAAAACCTTTTACTCTTACATTTCACTAGTGTTAATAAACCTTCTTTAAGATGTGTCACTCAAGTTACATTTGTGGTGGCTTGATCAGTGCACAAGAATGTGTACTCGATCCCTTAGTCCTTTACTTGACTCACACATCCATGTGAACAAGTAATTAGTCTTAATTTTCCAATGCTTGAAAGTTCTCATTCATCATACTATACAACTTGTATGATTCCAAGTTTCTATCCAACTGAAACTTGGGTGATGAGATTCTTTCCTTATTTGGAAAATTTAGACACTACCACAAATGAAAGAATCAAATTCATATTTCCACTCTTGCTATTACTGGAATCATATAAGCAACAATTTTTTTTCCTTTTCACAAATGCCATTGTAAGGATATTTTAAAATAAATAAAATCAAAATTTTTTTTCCTTTTATTTTAAAAACTTTGCGGAAAAACTATCCTTACAGTGCAAAAGCACATGAAAAACTTTGTTGTTATCTATTCCTAAGCAATACATCATAACTTCTAAGCAACAACTCAAAATTCTGATCACAGAACCATGCGACCGAGATCCATCTTCGCGATCAAAATCAGCATATACTTCCTTTAAGTTTCTTCACTTTTCTTTGATTCTTAAAACATCAACATGTGACCCAGTCACATCATGTAACAAGAATCTCAGAATTGAAACTTAACAGAGTTAGATAGTGGACTTTACCTGAAGTAGAGTTAATCTTCTTGACTTGATCAACCTTATGATCTTTCAGGTAAATCGGCTGCTTCGCAATCAATGCCCCTTCCTTTGGCAAGAGAAACATAGGGACTCTTTGGGAATGGTACATGGGACTATCGCAGACTTAGCCTTTCTCTTTACCATTTGGTCAACTTAGTTGACTATGGTCAATCCCTTTCCTTGGGAAGAGAAGGCTTTTCTAGATATCCAATGTTATCATTGTCAATGTCCATGGTAGTTTGGGAAGTTGATCTACTAATCAAATTTTCTCTCCCAGTGCTCCAAATTATTACTGATTCAACAGCACCAAGCAAATAGATAAGATCATTAAGGGTCATGTCATAGTCTGTTTCATAGTAGTCCCAAAGGAATTCACTATGTGATTTAGAAAGTGATTGAACCACCAACTTTCTCAAGAGTTTGACACCCAACTCTCCCGGCTTGTCAATATGTGACTTCATCTCCAAGATGCGATCACACATAGACCTTGCTTGCCAATAGGGCTTGAGTGACGTTGAACTTGTGGGTTAGGGAGAATAATTGGAGGAGGTGGAGGAAGTGAAGTTCCAAGAGATTTGGGAGGATCATAGATGTCTGAACCAGACATCTTTTTGGGAGATATTCAAGATAGTTGATCTAAAGTCCTTAATATAACACCCAATATGAAATATTAAGGCTAGGACCTAGCAAACTATTTTATAACTTGGAAGAGGGATGTCGTAATCCAAGCTATAAAATATTTGAAGATAGGTGAATGACGATTCACTAATTTCCACCAAGATAAACGAAATGTATTATTAGGTTTTAATTGGTTTTGAAACTCCTAGATTCTTTTGAGATTCATTGATCTTTTCAAAGGCATGTTTCAATCTCGAGTGTGCCCTTCAGGTTTTGTGACTGGGATGCCGAGGATCACAAAACAAGGTGTGAAGTAACCATGCAAATATACTTGGTACCCTTAATATTTACCCCTCAATCGATGTGCCGGTTAACCACACACGCTCCAACGATACTATGATAAACATTAAGTTACCCTTTGTCTACCTTGTTAAGTCCAGGTTAGTGTGTCGGTTAACCACACACGCTCCACTAATAGCTTAAACAAAGTGCAAAGTGTAATTTCATGGATTAGCACCTTATTCACATTTTCCTAAGTAACTAAGATTGGGAATTTATAAGTGTTTAGTTACTTAGTATTTATCATTATACTTATAATGAAGGGAGAATTATAGTCCTTGTCCTACCTGTTCGGCTAACGACCCTCCACCGGTCAAGGAAGCGGTGAGTGAGAGTGGACACCCATTAAACTGCCATTTTATAGGCAGTAACCTTATACCCCCCTTATAGACCGGCTTCGTGAATGAGGCCTACTAATGGTAAGACGACTTGCTCTTATACATATAATATATTAAACTTTTAATACTATAATAGTATAAGGGTGTATTTTAGACATTTAAAATACTTGGTGGTTTAATCTATTAATTAAACTAGACTTTTAATTTAATTAAACTCAAACCATATATTTATGGATTAATACTACTCTTTTAATTAAACGCTTTAATTAACTATTAATAAAGTGCATAAGAGTTAATTTGAACTATTCAACAAAACATCATAATTCCAATTATTAAACTCAAAATTAAAACCATTTAATTAATTGTTTAAGTTATGAACCCAAGAGTTTTAGAATTCAATTCTTTTTTTCATAAAAAACTTTTCTCAAATTCCAAAACTTGAGGGCAAGTTTTGTAATTCTTGAAAACCTTTGGATTCCATAACTTATGGAATTAATGGTGTTTTATGATGAAACTTTCCATGTTCCATAACTTAAGAACAAGTTATGGAATTCTTTAAAACATTAACACCAAATTTTGTAACTCCATAAAAACTTTGAATCAAATTTTTTTTTTTAAAAAACTTTCATATCCATAACTTATGGAAGTTTCAAAAACCCTTAAGATCACAACTTTAAAAAAAACTTTTGAGCTCCAAAATTTTATGACAAAATATGTAACCCCTTAAAACATTTAGATCAAACTTTTAAAACTAATAAAATAATCATATTATTTTATCTTTTACTAAATTTGACCTAATTCAACTCATATAACAAATGATTCAAATTTTACAAATAATTTGTTTTTGACAAAACAAGTAATTATCTTAAAATTTGACAAACGTCATGTTTTTTTTTTCTTTTTTTTTTCAACTTGAAAATAAAACATTTGCATCAATATAACAGAAAACAACTCATGGCTCTGATACCACTATTGTGATTTGAGCATTCTAACACTCCTATGGTGTACATGCAACCCTATAAACCTTGGATCTATGTTTTATCTATTATACATGCAAATATTAACTATTCCAAGGTTTCATCCTAACTAGCATATTATGAAGCACCTATACTACAAAGTTCTAGTTATGGACTTAGAGATTAATCCAACAAATACACCTCTCACTTCGAGGTTCGAGGTTATCATGAGACTCACGCCTCACGAAGGCCTCGCAACCCCAAATCTTGATGTGGTCCAAATTGGGAGCTTTCCCAGTCCACATCTCATGAGGTGTTTTGGCAAACTTTTTAGTAGGGACTAGATTCAGGATATGGGCGGCAGTCTCTAAGGCATACCCCCATAATGAGATTCGGAACGAAGCTCGACTCATCATGGAACGAACCATGTCCAACAAGGTTCGATTGCGCCTCTCAGCCACACCATTCAGTTGTGGTGTCCTAGGAGGTGTCAATTGTGAGACAATCCCGCATTCCTTAAGATAGTCAAGGAACTCGATACTAAGATACTCTCCTCCCCGATCGGATCGGAGCATCTTGATGTTCCTGCCCAGTTGATTCTCCACTTCTTGCTTAAACTCTTTGAACTTTTCAAAGGTTTATGACTTATGCTTGATTAAGTAGATATATCCATATCTACTATAATCATCAGTAAAAGTCACATAATAGCGATTAGCATCCCTTGTGGCAGTTTTAAAGGGTCCACACACATCAGTGTGTATGAGGTCCAACAAACCCTCACCCCTCTCACAAGTACAGTGAAGGGTGATTTTGTCATTTTTCCAAGTAAACAAGACTCGCAACTATCATCCGACTTTAGGTCAAATGATTCCAAAACTCCAGCCTTTTGGAGTTAGCCTATGCACTTCTTGTTAACATCTCCAAGACGACAATGCCATAAGTATGCTTTGTCTAAACTATTTGAAGAATCAATACACAACACATTATTTCCTAGATTATCTACAACATTCACAGCTTCATATACACCATCACAAGGTAATGCTTTAAAGTAAAGTACATCATTGTAATAAACATTAATAGCACTATTATCATTATCAAATGAAAAAGTAAACCTTTGTTTGTACAAGCCATGAAAGGAAATAATATTTCTCGCCATTTCAAACGAGTAACAAAATTTATTCAAATCTAACATTAACCCATTATTAAGCAATAAAGAATAAACTCTTATCTTGGTAACAGGTGATGCTTTCATATTCCCCATGATTAAGTTTATCTTCCTGTGCTCCATTTTCTCACTTCTTCTTAGGCCCTGCAAATCAGTACAAATGTGAATACCACAACCTGTATCAAGCACCCCAAGAGTTAGTATGTAATGAGTTATTAGACAATATAGTGTAAATACCTGCATGGGTGGGTTTAACTTTCCCATCCTTTACATCCTGCAAGTATTTGGGGCAGCTTCACTTCCAGTGCCCCTTTTCCTGGCAGTAGAAGCATTGTGCTTCCTTTAGGTTTGAAGAAGGAGGAATGGAACCTTTCTTGGTTCCACTTGAAGAGGAGACATCAAGAGACTTTCCCTTGGTACCCTTAGAAGGGGTCTTCCTCTTCTTCCCCTTTCCCTGCCCAATTGCCAGAATAGTAGCAGTAGTAGGAGTAGGAATAACAGGTGATTTACTTTTAAGGCCACTTTCAGTGGTCCTTAAAAGTCCTTGAAGCATACTTAGTGTGACTTCCTCCTTGTTAATATGATAAGTCATACGAAACTGATCATAACTTGGAGGTAAGGAATGGAGAATGATGTCAATCGCCATGTCCTCGGGGAAGTCCACATTAAGTTTCAATAACTGGTCCACGAACCTTTTCATTTTCTGCAAGTGACCGGTGAGGGACTCTTCCTCCTTCATCCTAGTTGTTATCATGGAGGAAATGATTTCATACCTTTCCTGACGAGCACTCTGATGGTACCTATCCATCAGATCCTGGTGCATCTCAAAAGGGTAGAAATCTTCATAGGATTTCTGGAGTTCTGCTTTCATTGTGGCCAACATAATGCAAGACACCTTAGTGGCATCTTTATCATGGGTAGTGTACTCAACAATCTCCTCAGGAGTAGCAGTCGACTCATCGATAACCTTTAGCTCCTTATCGAGGACATACTCTTTGCCCTCATAGCGAGTAATCATTCTGATGTTCCTAATCCATTCATTGAAATTGGAACCATCAAAAGTGACTTTCCCACACAAGTTCATTAGGGAAAAGGAGCATGTAGGGTTTGAGCCAGTAGCAGTGTTGGAAGACATCTGAAAGAAAGAAAGACAAGTTTTATTAGATAAAGAGTCCTTAATAAGTCACCCAAATTAAATATTAAGGCTAGGACCCAACAAACTATTTATAGTGGGAAGAGGGATGCCATAATCCAAGCTATAAAATATTTGAAGGTAGGTAAATGACGATTTACCAATTTCCACCACACAAACAAAATAGATTATTAAGTTTTATTGGATTTGAAATTCCTAGATCTTTTGAGATACATTGAACTTTCAATGGCATGTTTGAATCTCGATTGTGCCCTCTCAAGTTTGTGACTGGGATGTCGAGGATCACAAACAAGGTGTGCATAACCATGCAAATTGACTTTTATAACCTACCCTTAACTTTTATAACCTAATCGACGTGCCGGTTAACCACACGCACTCCACCGATCTATGATAAAATTAAGTTACCCTTTGCCACTCTTACTAGTCCTTGTTAGTGTGTCGGTTAACCACACACGCTCCACTAACGAGTTGGTAAGGTACAAAGTGTAATTTCATGGGTTAGCACCTATTTCACATTTTCCCTAAAGTAACTAAGATTGGGAATTATTAAAGTATAGTTACTTTATAATTTCATTATACTTTTAATGAGCATTTAGGTCCTATCCTACCCGTTCGGCTAACGACCCTCCACCAGTCAAGGAAGCGGTGGGTGAGAGTGGACACCCATTAAACTGCCATTTTATAGGCAGTAACCTTATACCCCCCTTATAGACCGGCTTCGTGAATGAGGCCTACTAATGGTAAGACTGACTTATTCTTATACATATCTATATATTTAAACTTTTAATATAATAATAGTACAAGGGTTGAATTTTAAACTTTTAAAATTCTAAGGTTCAATTTGGAAATTAAAGTATTAGGGTATAAGACTTTACAAATTCCAAAACTTGAGGGCAAGTATTGAAACTATTCAAGACTTTTCATTTCATAACTTATGAGTTTAATGGTCCATTGAAGTGAAGAATCTTCACTTTATGTAACCTCTTATTCTTTAATAGCACTTTTAAAGAAGTGAATTTTGGTTATCCATAACTTGAGGACAAGTTATGGACTCCATCATTAGGCATTAAGATCAAGAATCATACTAACAAGCAAGTTACACATAATCCCTATGATCTTCTAAAACTCATAAGTATAAACATTCATATCAAACACTTTCAAGAATCATATTAACACATATAAAACTTGAAATTTGATAATAACCATTGAATATGGATTAGCATAATCATTACCACTTCAAAAAACATAATTTATAAGTCTAAAACAGTTTAGGATAATGATTCTAGTCCATTTCCAGCAGCAAAACTCGAAAATCTGCTCACAGGCTTTCTACTCGTCGAGTGCAAGATCCTACTCGACGAGCAGGATGAATTTACTCATGGACTCGTCGAGCCCCCCCATGGTCTCGGCGAGTTCATACGAATAGTGAACAGTTTTCGACTTTTTCAAGCAGTTTGCATCAAGTATAAAGAAAACAAGCCTAGGCCCTGATACCACTGATGGGTTTTGAGCATTCTAACACTCCTATGGTGTACACGCAACCCTAGAAACTTTGGATTTATGTTTTCTCTAATATACATGCAAATTTGATTTTCCAATGTTTACACCCTAACTAGCATGTTATGGGGAACTTGTAATACAAAAACCAAGTAGAATAACATACCTTTTAGTAGCTTGGATTCCTTGATAACTTTGTGAGCCTAGCACCCCAAATGTGATGCCTCAAATGCTTCACACAACACCATAACACTTAGAATAACTTGAGAGAAGTTCACTATCACACAAAATCGGCTTGCCCTCTTGTTCTATACTTAGTGGTCCGATTTTGCTAGTCAAGGGGTCCTTTTATAGTTGTGTCACGAGTAGGGTTACCACATGTAAACCCTAATTGACATGTCTTTTCATTTCCCATGATCCATGGGTTTATAACCCCCATGGACTATCCATGGAGCACCTTATGGGTTTTAGCCCAACTCCATAAACCATGGATCATTAGCCCACTATATAAGAATGGATGATTTACACAATCAACCCCATATATTTAATTAGTCTCCTTTTTTATCACTAAATTAATTTTTGACCAATACTAATTAAATAATATTATTAATATATTAGAACTTATAATATATTAATAAACCTTAAGTGTCATTTTCCTCATTTTGTCTATCCAAGTTTTGCAATGCCATGCAACCCAAATGGACCATGCCGGGTCGGGTCAAGTACATACCAAATATAGTTATGGACTTAGACACTATATCCAACAATATTTTAATATAAATTACGTGCTATGTGTGCATATTGTCTGAATACTTGTTGTCTATGCTGGGTGAAAGATTTTTATACATGTTTTAAATGATTTAAACTGTATATGTATTTTATATCTACAAAATGTATTGGGTAAAACATGGGTAGATGAAATAGTTGTTGTGTGACAAAAATAAAATGATGAGAGGTGATATAGACCATGAGATAAGGGTGAGAGGTGAACCATGAGAGAAGCCTTTTACCCAAGCGTTGGACCCGTCATCTAGCAGAGTATGGATAACAACCACGCACTATTCTAGACAGTCCAGTGGAACACTAGCAGGCTCACAACATGTAGGTGTTATGGACTTGATGTTCACCGGTGTACTCTAAAAACCCATTGACATGTATTGCGAGTGGACTCTCGGAAACGATACTGTCGATAAACGAGATAAACCTTGGCGACTATGCAGACTTAGTGCCTAAACCCTGGCGATCATGCAGACTTGGTGCCTAAACCTTGGCGACTATGCAGACTTAGTGCGTAAACCCTGACAATCATGCAGACTTGGTGCCTAAACCTTGGCGACTATGCAGACTTAGTGCCTAAACCCTGGCGATCATGCAGACTTGGTGCCTAAACCTTGGCCACTATGCAGACTTAGTGCCCAAACCCTGGCGATCATGCAGACTTGGTGCCTAAACCTTGGCGACTATGCAGACTTAGTGCCCAAACCCTGGCGATCATGCAGACTTGGTGCCTAAACCTTGGCGACTATGCAGACTTAGTGCCCGTTGTATAAACCATGGCAATGATGGACTTCGTGCCAATTCCTTAGGATGATCCTTAAGAATAAATGAACGAGGAATAGTTAATTCTTAGGGTAAATCCTTAAGAAATAAGAAGATAATGGGGATGGGTAATTGGGTTGATTGTTTGATGTTTAAACATAATAATTATATTATTGTGGGTTGAAAACCCTATGTACTCACCAGGTTTCCCAACCTGACCCACTCAAGCTTATTTGTATCACAGGTGTCGATATGAAGTTACTTTACACTGAGAGATTAAAAGAATGTAGATCACTAGTGTAAATGAATGTAAGTTCTGTTTATGCTTATGTTTCTATATTGACGATGACATCCCAAATGTTTTAAACTGAATAAAAATACATTTCTTCGGAAATGCTTTGTTAAAGTATTTATCATGTTTTCTGGGAACAAATTCCGCAACATTTTTATTAGAAGAGGTACTCTGATTTTTATAAATCATAAACAAAATCGGTCTTTTCTGGCCGTGAAAATGGGGATGTCTCAAACGAGACCACCCTGGCCCCAACCAATCTGCCGATACCTGGGTCACCGGACTCCCACCGGTTACTGAACCCCAGCTCAAATTCTCGGCCGCTCCCAGCGGCTTCCCAAGGAACTTCGGCTATCTAAAATTGTTCTATCTACCTTGCCACTCTAACTCTATATGCTCCGGGATCCTCGTTCCCCTAACCTGACCCTAAGGTCTCTACCAGGTCCCACCTGTACTGGTACAATCATACGGGCCTCGCCCACGGGTCTCACCCAAACTATATCTTGGAGCGGCCTCTCCCAAGGTCTCACCTCTCTAGGGTTATGCAGGCCAACTCGATACTGAATCTAAACGATCTATCCCTTCCTGATCCCTACCTTGCTAACTAGGAGATACGGGCCCTCACCCACACTCCTCTATCTCATATCCAAGGAATGTCGCAGCTAACCCGCAGTCTTACAACACTCCCCATGCTGTCTCAACCACTACCTTTCAACCCGAGACATTCCTTGCCGAACATTCACGTAGTCTAGCATCATGACTCATTTGAGTCCTATTGGTGACTCTCCAACCTATTTTTCCCAAACCAGCCATCAACTATCGCAATGCACGAACTCTACGTTGGGAAGTTCCCCAAACTCCCAACTCACGCACTCCTCCACCCCCATAGTCCTTCAGGCTGCTTTCCTTCCTTCTCAAAGGTCGCAAACTCATCCTGGGTTCGCATGCTTCTGCTCTTGTATACATGGAGGGTTCTCCCCTACTTCGTTTCAACTAACTCCTTACAGTTCACTGCTTGGAAAAGATTCCCAATCCCTATTACCATCCCTTGATCAATCTGTTGGCCCTCAATTGTTCACCGCTGCTAGAGATCCAAAACTAAACGATATCGAAACCGTGCTACTTTTGAAGACTGACTGACCATTTCCAGAGTTCCATTCACACTTGCTACAGTTGCCTTATCCTGAAATCCCGCTCTAGGAAGGGTACTACTACTAACTACCACTCTAAAATCCATGGTATGCAGATGACATATAATCCGAACACGATCAGAAATGGAATTCTAACATACATTCACTAACATAGATGCAGCACCATAACAATATAATCATGAATAAAACTGACATGAAATCAAAAGATACACACCTGCAACGTCCGATGCAGCTCACGTCTCCACTGTAGACAACTGGAAAGCCCTCCTCCTCACCGCAGGCGCCTCTGCTCGGCCCTGACGACCATAAGTGATCCTCAAAGTTGCAGGGGCAGGTGCTATCACCTGTCTTGCTAGAACCAAACTCGGACAGTGGGCCTTCTTGTGGCCCCGCTGACTGCAATGGAAACAGATCAGGTCTGATCCCTGGGTGGTGGTAGCTGTACAATCTCTGCTAAAATGACCAATTCGGCCGCACTTAAAGCAGCCAGAATCACTACCACTACCGCTCTTGCACGCACCCTCGTGCATCCTGCCACACTTTTCGCAACGGCTATGGCCCTGATAATCTCTTGATATCGAATCTGACCCCTTGGGCCTCTTGCCCGAAACCCCCATCGTCTACTCCGTCTCATCCTTCCTCTTCCCGATGTGCTCCAGGTCGATCTCCCTCTCCCTGACTCGAGCAATCATATCCTCCAGCGTCTTGCAGTTGGACCTACTCACAAACTCCCTGATGTCACTCCTCAATATCTCGTGATATCGGGCCTTCTTCATCTCCTCGTCCGCGACATACTGCGAAACCAGAAGAACCCTCTCCCTGAACTTGGCGGTGATCTCCACCACTGTCTCGGTCGTCTGTCGCAAATCCTGAAACTCCCGTGCTAGCTGTTGCACCTCAATCACCGGTGCAACTCGGCCCTGAACATGGTCGAGAAATCACTCCATGTCATCGCGTCCAACGCGGCATCATCCCCCATGGTATGTCCAACCTCCTCCCACCAATCCCGTGCTCTGTCCTTCAGAAGACAGGAGGCCAGTCAGACCTTGTCCCCCTCGGGACACCGGCTCGTACGGAAAGCGTTGGCGACATCGGGCAACCACCTGTTGCTAGCGATGGGGTCCCGAGCCCCATGGTAATCTGGAGCTCCACAAGCTATGAACTCTCGGAAAGTCAGAGTACGCACCCCCATCATGGCCACCATCTCAGTACGGAAGGCTCCCAACCTCTCATCCAAAATCTCCAGTATGCCCTCCTTGACAGTACCAAAGATCACAGGAGTCTGGTCTAGAATACTGCGCGTAATTTCAGCTGATATAAACCCCCTCATCCGCTCCTCGAGCTACTCGGCTCCTGAACCCGAGCTTGATCCCTCTCCGGCGCCTGATCCACCCACCGACCTCTCACGCAAGGTCACCATGCTGAAAATATATCATAAGGACCATCAAAATACTCATCACCAACGAGAGGTCACACACGCACTACAAGTTCCCTGGTCTCATCTCGACCCTTCTTGAATCGAGTACAGATCCTCTGCTTTCAGTAGTACGGGCCCATACTACCTTCCACATCTATCCATACTTTCCTCAAAAATTGCTTTGACTCTACCAGGTCCCTTCTGCTAACACTGCTCCCAATACTAAACTCATCCTAGGCTTGCCCTAGGGTATCCTCCAACTCACTCCGTCCTCAGCTGCTGAAGGACTTCCCAGTAATGTCAACTAGCTACCTTATGAACATAGCCACATGCAACAAAGATCAAATAATCCTTCGAGTAAAAGACTCATCCCTAGAACGGTTAGACTCAGACGAGAGTTGCGCAATAGGGTCAAATCTATCACTATGAGATTATCCAGCCTGTGCCGCATGTGACTTAGCATATTCAATTAATAGCTAACTCACATTACTAAGAGTCCCATAAAGCATGAAGCAAACAACATTCAGACAATGGGAAAATAACTAACCACATAATCCAATCAAACTGTTCTATCCCCTACTCAGGAATCTGTACTAGCATGCAATTCATAAAGCTCATACACATATAGCAGACACAAGGCATACTTCCTAGATCCTTAGTCCTAATCTGGCATGCAAATCTCATAAGCATATCATAACATATCATAACTTGTATGGGTATTTTGGGGTACTTACTTGAGCTCGACTGATTGCATGCTCCACACCCTTTTCTCTTTTCAAAGTTCTTTTCCTCTTTTCTTAAGTTTCTTTTTATAAAAATGATTTTCTTTTGAAAATTTTCATACCAAGTCCTCAGTTTGAGTTCAGATACGCCCGAGAGTGTATCTGAATCCCTCAAACCAAGGCTCTGATACCAACTTGTAACATCCCAAAATCGAGACCAAAAATTTCATTTCTAAATCATTAATCGACCCATAATTATAAAATCATTCATCCATAAACATAATCATTATATCAAATCAGAGTATCTTTTCAAAACACTTATTCAGTTAATCAGAGTGAAACATCCCAGGCTAAAACTTCTTGGTGTGTGCGATGTAGTCAACCCGAGCTCTTCCCTCCGTTATCGGAAATACCTGAAACTAAAACTGAAAACCGTAAGCACGAAGCTTAGTGAGTTCCCCAACCTACCACATACCATACACATAACCACATATAGGGCCCCCGCCCACTGCATCGGAACTTGCCCGACATCGGACTTACTCTGGCATCGGGCCCCGCCCGGCATCAGGCCCTGCCTGGCATCGAGCCCCGCTCGGTATACATATCTGTTTCTCTTAGGCCCCGCCTGTCTCTGGGCCTCGCCTGCTAAGCATATACAAACATATAAGATAACACATAACACATCAACTAAACATACTCTACTGTATTCCTGTTCTAAGGCCTCGCCTATCTTGGGCCCCGCCCCTGTCCTGCCACTAATGAGTCATGGAACCCCATCCAAGCTCCTGCTGTTAGTGAGATACGGGCCCCCGCCCACTCCTATCTCGGGCCTCGCCCCTGCTCTGCTACTAGTGAGATACGGAACCCCATCCATACTCTGCTAGTGGTAAGATACGGGACGTCGCCCACACTCACCTCCCTACCCGTCACATACAAGACTCACATCTCACAATTTCACTTAGCATTCTAAGTTTAAGTATAGAAATCCTACAAATTCCTAGTTCGCTTAAACTAAGGCTCTGATACCAACTGTGACATCCCCAAAACCACGGCCAGAAAAGACCGGTTTAATTTATGCTTTTAAAATGATTTCAGAGTAATCCTTTGATTAAAAGAGTTGCGGAATTTGTTCCCAAAACTAAATATGATAAAATAAGATTTACCAAAGCATTTCATAAAGAAATGTATTTTCATTATATAACAAAACTCGGGATGTCATGTTCCGATAAACAGACCAAAAGCATAAACATTACAATACAGACCTTACAACAGTTATATAAAACAACAGGTCTATAATCCAAAAATAACTTAACAAGTCATCCAACTTATGCTCTGGCGCCACTACCTGTAATACAAAGAAAACTGAGTGGGTCAGGCTTGGGAGCCTGATGAGCATATAGGGTTTTCAACCCACAATAAATAATTATATTTAATTCCACCAACCAACAATAACCCAATTACCCATTCCCGTTATTCTCACTTTACGTCCCTAAGACAACTAACATAAGGGACCTAGTCTAAGACTATTTCATCGGGGCGACAACACATGCTTCGAGGGTTCCTCAGCAATATAAGTCAAATAAGGCAACCATGAGGGGGATGGAGTACAGCGAATGAACACCCAAGTTCATTAACACCTATAGGTGGCGAACCTGCTAACGTTCCACAGAACTGTCTAGAAAAGTCTGTGGTCGTCATCTAAACTCCGCTAGATGACTAAATAAAAAACAACATCGAGGCCTCTCATCTTTTTATCACAAGACAACTATCTACCCATGTTCTACCCAACATTTTACTAAATAAAATATACATTTTTATACATAGTTTAAAACCTGTATAGTATGTTCATTCAAAACACATTCCAGAAAAAAGATGAGACACATAAACATAACACGTATTTCATAGAGAATAAACCATATATATGAGATTAGAAGATAACATCGATACACTCACATAACACATATACTTAGTACGTTAAATCGATACTTGTATAAAATCGTGCATTTGAAAGAGATTATGTACCCCCTTCAAATCAACACCAATATATAAACACATAACACATATTTCATAGTAAATACTTCGTATTTATGTATTAGAAGAAAGTAACTACACACTCACTTGATCAGAAGATGATCGGACAGCACTACGGCTTGTAGAAGTAGTATTCTTGGGTGAAATCGGGATCACTTCACACACCGGGCTTCTTGCGGGCAGAGCTTCGGCTCGGAAACTCTTTTCTTCTCGGGATCTTCGGGCTTCGGGACTTGCTTCGGGTCTCGGGATGATACCGGGGCTTCTGGAGTACTTCTTTGCATGTAAATCGAGGTAATATGGGTGAGAGAGAAGAGATTTGGCAACCACAAACGGCTGCCCCTTCAAATCTATTTATAAGGCTGTTTTCTCATTTTCCACGTCGTGGGCACTTCTCCCACGTCGTGGGCTTGAACGTCATTGCATGCGTCATCGTCCGCTTGATCTGTCAGGCTCCGGAAGGCGTCAGAAGCCCTGCCACGTCGTGGCCACTGTTGCCACGTCGTGGTCTCTGACAGTTTTGGGGTTTCGCGCCCCGAACTTCAGAAATTCATAACTTTCGCATACGAACTCCGTTTTCGACGTTCTTTATATTGACGCGTAGGTGAGATTATGCTCTACAACTCTCGTTTAGACTCCGTCGGCTAATTTTGACTTTATTTTTATTATATTATTTTTAGTAGGCCGAGACTGGAAAACTCCGTTAGAAATTCATAATTTCTTCGTCCGACGTCCGTTTTCGTCTGTCTTTTTACCGTTGGACTACTATCGACGAGATCTTCGATTCTCGTTTAGATTGTTTCGGCTATAAACCGCTCGATCTCAAATCGAGTATTCGGGCTGCATACCGCTAAGTCGAAACTTCGGAAAATCATAACTTCCTCATACGAAGTCAGATTTGGGCGTTCTTTTTATGCACGCTCTCGGTTTAACGAACTCTACAACTTCCGTTTAGATCACTAAGGCTAGATATAGCTCTATCTTAAATTCATATTTTACGTCATTCAACGTCGTGCCGGCTCTGTCGCGACAGATCATAACTTCTTCGTTATAACTCGGATTTCGACATTCTTTATATATTCGGAAACCTCGTTTCAACTACTACAACATTATCCATAGATATCGGCTTTATCTAACATTTCATTTTGACGTTTATTTTCATACTTAATTCAATTAAGACACACAATTAAGCACAAAACACATAATACTCAAACATTTCATCATTAATACTTCAAAAGAATTACAAAGGTTAACCTAGACTATTACATCAACAATAATGCCTAGCCTGGAAACGCGGGCGTTACATCTGGACCCAAACATCTCATAACCATGCAAAGCTCCTGCCTTTTTACTTCCCTACATGGCCTTTTGAGCTAAAAAGGCCAAAATATTGTTCTATTGCTTGCATAGGGACTCCTATGGCATAAAGCTTGCACCTTTATGCCATTACACACCTCAATGGTTCCAGATCTGAGAATATAAACCTTTGGGACGTCCATTCATCACAAGCAAAGATACTTGGACCAAAAACCCTCATAAAGTGACAAAGAAGAGATCTATCAAGTCAAAGGTCAAGATGGAAACTTGATTACCAGAAAGTGATGAGATTAGCACGCAATCCTTGGATCCACAACCGACTCCCTGAACCTTCAAGCTTCTTATTCTTCTTCTAGCCTTCAAGAACACATAAAACACTCAAGGATGGCTCACACACTCTAAAAAGGCTCTAGGGTTTCGTGGGTGAGGGTTGGGGGTTTGGGGGCTGAAGATGAGGCTGAGGGGATGAGAATATGATGCTTAAATAGGGCACCAAGTCCCGAATTTAGGGTTTCCCAAACCCAGACCAACTCACCGAGTTGGTCCCCCGACTCGTCGAGTCGGCCACTTAATCCGTGACTCAAAACCCGTTCCGACTCGTCGAGTTCTTCCTGGACTCGACGAGTTGACTTCTTGACTTAGGGTTTTTCCTTTCCATTCTTGATCTCCTGGATTCTGGGTGTTACACGTTAGAATCGGTAATTTGATACATGATACTATTGACATGACACGGGCATGATATGAGTTTTTTCGTGTATGGGTTTTCGTGTTGACATGAATTCTATATTTGTGTTTCGTGTCTTACACAAGAAAAACATGAATTTACATGTTTAAACACGTATAAGACACAAATTAAATTTGTATGATACACGACACTTATAAACACACAACACGTATAAACTCGAATCAAATGAATGTTTTCCTAGCTTAAAAATTGTATTAGACAATGCGTGTACTATTTCATGTAAATATGTGTTTTCGTATAATGATCAAATACTAAAATAATACTTTTATTGCTTCTTGAATATTTTTACAGGAGAAAACTCACAACAAGAAAACCTAAGTTACTATCTCTTACAATATACACGCTGTAAATTGTAAAACCTAAAAATGGACTCTAGAACAGTTTAGTTTAGAGAAGAGTATGGGTGTTAATTGTTGACATGACACAAAATGAAATTGGGACGAAATGTTTGTGTCAAGTGTAAAAACACGATGTCGTGTTCGTGTTCAAAATTTGACACAAAATTAACACGATTTAGCACTTATTTGTCGTGTTTTTCATTTTATGTATGATTAAATATTAATTAAATAAACTAATTGTTATATTATGTTATCTGTGTCGTGTCGTGTCGTATTTTTCATTTTTTAATTGGTTCGTTTTCGTGTTAGTTAAAAATGATGGGTCTTATACAAAAGAACATCATATGTGCTCATGCAAACCCTAAATCTTGGATCTAGGTTTCTCTATTGTACATGCAATTCATCCAAGACTTGAATAACCTAATCTAGCATACTACAAAACTTTAGATCTACATAAATATTAGAATATGAATGTTACCTTTCAAGTAGTTGCAAGAATCTTGAGTCTTCAAAGCTTATGAGAACAAGCACCTCAAATGCGATGCATCTAATGGCTTACAAACACCAAGGCAAGAGGATGAAGTATAAGAGAAGGAAATGAGGGGCTGAAATCGACTCTAGGACTCTAAGGGATCAAGTGGCCGATTTTCCTAGCCCTAGGGGTCTATTTATACTTTGAACTTCTAGGGTTTCAGTCAAAACCCTAATGGACAGCTTAGGGCTTAAGCAATCCAAGGAACCTTCTGGAATAAGGCCTCCTTCAAGATGGGCTCCATCTTGAATTTCGTCCATGCCCTATTCCATAAGGCTTCTCAGCCCAAAACTCAATTATCTTATAATTGCAGTCCAGTCCCCTATATTTAATTAATCTCTTTTAGCCACCCCATTAATTCTTAATTAAATCATGACTAATATTAATTAAATAACACGACTTCTCTTTTAATATATTATTTCCATAATATATTAATAAACCATAATATCCTCTCTCTCCATAAATCACCCTGTCAAGTTGCTTTGGTGAAGGCAACCCACAAGGACCACGCAGAACCGGGTCAAGTACATACCAAATATAGTTATGGACTTAGACACTAGTCCAACAAAAAAAATACGACATCGTGTCATGTCGTTTTCATGTTATATAAAACATTTTCGTGTCGTGTCATGTCAGACAAAAACACGACACGATGGCTCGATTTGCCACCCCTAGAGAAGAGGAAGGAATCATAGACAAACCCTCATTATTTTTCTCATTTGCTGCCCATCTATTACATATATAGTGTATATCACCACTAATTAATATATACAACTTTCTAAGTGTGACATTTGTGTACTTGGCACATTTACAGAATCAGTCCTTGCAGTTCTCATATTCACAAATAAGCTTGGCGTGTTCCACATCTTTACATATCAACCTTGAACTTTCCACTTTGACAATCAACATGCTCCAACAACTATTCATTAGCTGCAATCTATCGATCAGTTCACTTATCCTTGCAAGGAATACAACACATTCCTAAACTATCTTTCCATTAACAAGATTGTGTAGATAGATCGATCATCTTTCAACATATAACATGGTTAAAAACATGAATAATCATGTGGTGTCATGTGTTACACATATTAGTTACGTGTTGTGTTTGTGTTGTTACCCAAAATATGTTTTATAATTCGTGATGTGTTTGTATTTTACAAATTCATGCCATATAAATAATGAATATGGGCTGCCTAATTATCCATTGCAGCGTAGTTTTGAGTCTTAAGAGGATGGGTCTCATCTGTGGCATGACTAATGGTTCGTTTGAGAGGGTCTTTGTGATTGCTTTTAAAACAACTTTTTGCTTTTAACTTTTCCAAAAAGTTAAAAAAGATCCAAAAGATGTTTGGATATTGAAAAAGATCTTTTAAAATGACTTTTTGTATAGAAGGAAAAAAGAGTGTTTCAAAAGTCACAAATCCTGTCTTTTTGTGACTTTTGGGAATTTTTAACCTGAAAATTTAACTTTTATCCTAAAAGCAAATATAAACACTTTTTAAAGATTTTTTCTTGAAAAAAGTCACTAGCCAAAAAGTCCACTTTCAACCTTAAAAAGTTTTCCCAAACACCCCCTGATAATGAGCTGACCGGTCCGGTCAACAATTTTGGCTGACTCGGTCCGCGTCAGCTGGTTTGATAAAGCCTAAAAGTGACTAACTCTGTTGGCAATAGCTGACCTGACTTCTTACTCGGCCTGCCTAAAAAATGTTGCTAACCGAAACAAAGAGGTGATAATCTCTTTGCCCTCTTTGCTTTCACGCTAGTTTCTTCCTCGATCGCTAAACAATAACTCACCCATGCCACTCCATCCTCCGCTCAGCCACACCGTGCTCCTCCACCTTCACCGGCGTCCGATGACCCACCATTTCCACCGCAACAAGCAGGTCCGGTGAATCTCATACATCAAGTCGATTTCTCCAAATTGTTTCCCACATCCCACTTCGTCCACAGGCACAACTCGACAACAACTTCTTTGATTTCGATTACAGATATCCCAGACAGCTTCTTTGATTTCGATTAATGGGTAAGAATCTTGATTTCTTGTATTTTTTATCTTTGAATTCGATTATAGTTGTAAAATTCGATTGGTTCCATTGGTTCGATTTGAAGCTTTAAAATTATGGGTTCGTTATATTGCTTAGAAGTTTTTTTTAATATGTTTGAATTAAAACTTTGAAAAAATATAGGTTCCTTTTATCGGTTTGAAGCTTCAAGTAATATTCATGTTTGATAAATTGACAACGAATCAATTGACAATAGCCTCAAAATCACCTTGGATTTCATCTGTCCACCAAGTGTTCGATCACTTGCCTGAGTGAGTCTTGTGGTCTTGATTATCAGAGAAGAAAAACAAAGCTGCAAATGAAGAAATAGCATCTCTATCAGGCACACACTTGCTTATGGTTAGAGAGAGAGTGAGTCCATACCGAAAAACATAGAGAGAGAGAGATGGAAGACGATGCAAGGCACAACAAGGAAGTCCAATCTGATTGTGTAATCATTTCTATATGTATATTGATTATCTATACATGCTTCTTAAGAATTACAAGTTTCATAGTTGCAGTGGAACTCTTAAGAATTACAAGTTTCATAGTTGCAGTGGAACTTTTGGTCTTGTTAACATATGATAGAGTTTGACTAACACAAATTTTGTTCCATACTTTTAGATAGTTTTTTATTTTAAAACATGATGATAACTCTGGATTGATAATGAAGAAAAGTTAACTGCCTAAATTTGCAACTTGGTTTTGGTTTGTTTGTTGTATCACTAAATTGATTCATTTGTTTGTTGTAAATAGCTAAGGGAAATCACTGAATTGATTCATTGTTTATTTTAAGTAGCTAAGGGAAATCACTAAATTGATTTTCATTTGTTTGTTGTATCACAAACTCCGATCAAAGTTCATTGCTTTTTCTGAATCAAGAATAAATTTCGTTGTTATTTTTTGGCGCTATATAAAGTTTTCCATCAAGGGGTAATATGGTCATTTATTATCATTCATCATAGTCAGTTAGAGATATAATCAAACAACATGGTTATAGACTCAGTCAAAAGTTCCAACTCAATCAACAACTATCAAACGACCTCTAAATAAAGTCTATAAGCAGTCTAGAGTATGTTATGCACCCCTCCGAGCCACCCTGATTATTGAAACCTTTAATGCGCAGAGATTCACTCTCAGAATTTTTCCCTATGGTGACTTTATTCTTTGTCTTGTCAACAGTTGGGCCACTCAAGTGATTGTCATATGATATAGGGAAATAAAGTAGATTTATTCATTTATAAAACCATTGGAAGTCTCTTTTATAATGATTAGAGGGTAAAGGTGGATACGCTTTCAGTTATAAACCCGACTTTTAACTTGGGACAAAATAAGGAAAAAAAACTAGATTTATTTATTTAAAGATGACATATTAGAGTCTTAAATATTTGAAAAGAAAAAGAAAAGAAACCGACCAAAAGGAGACTTATAGCTAGTTTTGTGAAAAAAGACAAATCAAATCCATATTTTGGATGGGTCTTCATTCGAAGAGGTTCATATGTCCGAGAGATGTGTTGAAAATACAGGGATACTTTGTGGACGCCTAAAGAAATTCAACGGATCAACTTTGGCCTTGATTCGAATCAACTTCTTGAAATTGTCCCTCTTCCAGTACCTCTCACCCCAAACACTTGCTTCTTTGTAATTAGCACTTCCAACACCCAAATCCAAATCATTGTAGTTGACATATGCCTCTCTTGGGTTCTTTGACACATAAGGCGTCATCAACTCATCCAAGCTTTGCAACCATGCTATCCTTTTGAGCGATGTAGGGGTCGTATCTGAAGTTTGATCTTGAAAATTGACAGTCTTGAGAATTTGTAACAAGACTCCAGCTCTATGAGGATATGGAATTTCCGTCTCTGAGAAATCAGCCATCCTTCCACCAAAAGGATTAATCATAAGTTGCCCTGATTCGTCATTTTCCATAAGTTTTCTCCAAATCTTTCTCAACCCGTTTATGGGGATCGGTGTCCGGACGTAGTCTGATTTAGTTTTGTCGTTCAGCTTGGCTATGGCTGATCGGTTCAAGAGAGTCTCGATGGGGGCGGAGCTTGGCAAGCCCCAAAACACAAGGGTCGACTGGATGCTTCTTACTTCTTCACAAATCTCTCCTGTAACACCGAGCTCCGGAAACTTTTTGTTCAACAATGGAAGCAATGTGTTGATGCTGCCTTGATAAATTCCTTCGAACATAATTCGAACGGTTTTCTTGGTAGTGTTGCCGATATATTCACCGAACACCTGTGTTCTCATGTGTAAATTTCTATCAATAGCTGGTATGACGGTTTGATATTTATGGAAGAGTTCTGTTGCCCCTTGTTCCAAAGTTTTATTCAGTATAAAGACGGTTACTTTTTCTGGAACAGGAACCAACCTCAGCTTCCATGCAAGAACAATTCCGAAACTGGAAACACCACCTCCTCGAATAGCCCAAAAAAAATCTTCACCCATCGTCTTCCTGTTGAGAATATTTCCATTGACATCCATGAAGCGAACATCAATAACATTATCAGCAGCACTACCGTATTTCCTCAACAGGTTTCCATAGCCACCACCGCCCATGTAACCACCAACACCCACCGTGGGGCAAACACCTGCCGGAAAATACAAGGTGTCGGTTTTCTGAGAAATAGCGTAATAGACTGCACCAAGTGCAGCGCCAGCCTGGACCCATGCAGTACTGTTTGCTACATCCACTTCTATAGACCTCATTTTAGTGAAATCAAGCATCACAAATGGAACATCAGCGGTGTAGGAGAGACCCTCGTAGTCATGGCCCCCGCTCCTCATCCTGAGCTCGTAGCCATGTTTCTTGGCGCAGTGTAAAGATGTTTGGACAAGGGTTTCGTCCACAGGTGTCACGATGACAGATGGTTTAGGAGTGGAAGGTTTAAGGAACTTAGTGTTTTGCACATGCACTTGCCAAGTGGGTAAGAAAGAAGCATTGCCAGAGGTAAAAATGTGTTCGGAGATGGATGTCAAGTTGTTGGAGTAGGATCGTATGCAGCTTAAGAAATCTTCAGGACCTGGTGTAACATCAAGAATGGAAGATATTGCTGCCCATGAAACAGAAAATGATAGAATAAGAACGAAGAAGAAGACAGGAGAGTTTAGTTGAGACTTCTTCATGTTTTGGTGAGTTTGATTTTATCGCCCTTGTGTCTTTATATAGGGTAGAGTACAAAGAGGTGACTGCAAGTGGGGTTGTCAAACAGGTGAATGCACATGGGCTGGAAAACCACTGGAAGTAAGATGGTGATCAACAATGATTTGATTTCATGAAGCCGCCGGTGTGTTGAATTAGCAAATTGGTGCAAGGGTTTTGGATTTTATTTGCCTCTCTTTTTCGTACACAATTATGAATTACCATCGATGATATTCGATTGCATGAAATATAGTTGACAAGTTTGAAGGAAAAAGCCAGAGAGGCATCAAATTAAGGCCAAAGGGTGTAGGGACATTATCGCATGTAGGGACGGTATCTTAAGAAAAATCAAAATGAAGTGAAAATGGCTTAAATAAGGTAAAAAGAAATTAAAAGACGAAATAGCGGATACTTTTGGTCATGCTTTTCTCGTATAGTCGTATAGGATAGCATGTTGTGATGACAGATAACCAACTAATAAGAACATTTAAAACATTAATTAAAATAAAATTAAAATTTACAAAACATGAGCTAATTCGTAATTGTAGAAATTGTGAAACCTAAAACCATAGACTATGAAAGCTAACTTTAAATGTCGCAAAACTTCCTTGACATGTGTTTCAGTTGTACCAAATGTAAAATATTTTTATCAACCTTAGATCCTGATTTGTTGTGAGATCATTTTTAACCCCATACCTATCACTGAAAACCCCTAAAAAGTTGCCTCACATAACTGACATAAGAGTTGCAGAATGTTCATAAGTTGTGAAATGTCCCTACAAGCGGAAATAAGCAAAACCAACTTTCTATGTATGTAAAGAATACTAACGTAAAGGAACTCATGTGGTTTGAAGTCATTTGGTGTCCACTGTCCACAAGGTGTGCAAATGAGATTTCGAAATGTCTTTATTTTGGTAAATTTGTTATAGTATATATGTGTCAAAAAGTTAATCAAATTTGGAATACACCATCTTATTCAGGTATTTTAGTAGCCTAACTTATGATCTTTATAAAAAAAATGTTCACAATAGTTTTAAAATCATTTACTGTTGCATACTATAAGTTCTATTCACCTTTAAACAAATCTGAAATTGTCTATGAGTCGATGACCACTTGACCACTACCATGGCGGCTAAACACAAAGGTCCACGTAGGTTACAATTATAGTATTATTTTATAGTTTTTATTAAAATAAATATTAGTTAAGTATACTATTTATAATATAATAATAAAGAAAACAAAATAATTATAGGGTAAGGAAAATAGTTCGTAGGGGTGGACTTGTAATAGATTCCTCCTACCGGTAAGGGAAGTGATAATGTTACCCTACTTTTGCAAATTGGACAACGATTGAATGTATCTAAAAGTTTTGGATGTTTTCTATTCGCATAACACTCAATTATTTGATGGGATAATTTGAAATTTGAATTGAGCTACATGTTTTAAACATATCTTTTAAACACACATGCAAATAAGACTTTTTTGTTTAATTTTGTAGTTTGATGACAACAATAGAAAACTACCCATTTCTGTTCATGTTTTGATTTGATATCTAGTTTGGAGGCCTGGTGCGGTTTAACAAAAAAAATAGGCCCTAAAGTTTGAAGGATCCTAAAATTTAAGCAAAAAATTATAAACTTTAATTTTCCATTGCATATATATAAAATTAATATTAAATTCAAAATAATATATAAAAAAGAAATTGGCTTCTACTTGAAAAGAGCCCTCCTCCTAATATTTCTTCTTGGAATCTTGGTTCTATATGTGAAACTCAAGCTATAAAGGGTATGAAAACTGTAAAGAAAACAACAAAAACTTATTAAATAGAAAATCAGAAATTTTTCAACAACATATTAGAAATTTATCGGATAGCAAATCAGAAAAAGATCAAAAATAGATCGGAAACGAATAAAGGGTACATTATGATTTTCGTCACTTTAAATCAGCAAGAAAGAGTATCAAAACTGTATAAAAAAACAAACTAGATATCAAATCAAAACATGAACAGAAAGACAGAAACGAAACAAAAACTGATTTACATCATAAAACTTAATCAGAAACAAAACATAAACTGATGTGCTCATTCAAGAGAAAAGAAAAAAAATACTTGATTTGCTTGTACCTTCAAAACTCAAAATTCGACTTCCTGAATGCCTATCCCTCTGATTTTCAAAACTGATGTGCTCAATGTTCTTGTTCCTCTGATTTACAAAACTCAATTCTTGTTCTTTCAGAAATTAGAAATAAAAAAATCAAGCAGAAGAAAAAGAAAGAACACATGAAGAGAGGAGTGAAGAACATGAAACGAAAGTCCACAAGTCCAAAAATTAGAAATACTTTAATCCCTATCTTTTGTCCTTCTCCTTCTGATTTCGAAACCACAAGTCCACAACACGAAATCTGATTTTCGAGAAGAGAGAGATGAAGACCGAGTTTTCTGATTTTTGAGAAAGATTGTAGGATCGTTTGTGTTTTGAAACTTTGTTTCAAAAATCAGAATTTCGTGAAGAATATGAAAGAAGAAGATTGTGCATAGCTTTGCAGATTTAAGCAAACAATACAGTTGCACTTTTAATATCTGCTCCATGTGTAAGCAAAGAAGAAAGAAAAAGATGGTTCATAGCTTTGCAGAAATCGAAGCGTATTTCTTTTCCCGAAATTTTCTCTTTTTTCCCGCTCCTTCTTGCGTAGTTACTGATGTGCAGGAGGTGATAAGTTAACCTAATGTTTATTTGTTTTGGGCCAACTGAACCTTGGTTAACATAAAAGCTATAAAGATTGTGGGCCCTCCGATTTTTTGGGCCCTGTTCTTCAACACCTTTTGAACTTGGCAAGGGCCGGCCCTATATATTATATGGACAAGATACACGTTCAAATTGAATTTACCAAATGACCAAACGGGTTAATTGGGTTGGGTATTGGTTAGCCCGAATAATCTGATGGGCTATTGGGCTTAATTGGGTTGGAACATTGGGTGTTCGTTACATTAATTAGAAAAACATCCGACTCAAGAACAAGAAGCACTACACTAGTTGTCATTTGAATGTTAAAGTGGGTAAATGTGTATTACACACATCAGATGTGATTTTCATACTCATATGTTACGTGATTGTAGAGGATATTTAATTTAAGGATAAAATTACTGAAAAAATAATAAAGTCACATCATATATTTGAAGATATTCGGGAACATAATAGACCCATTTTTTAAAATAAATCAAACTTAGTGTAATCGTATTCGTAAATATGTTTTTATTAAAGAAAATTAATAAAAACAAAAAAGCAATTGACGAAGTTTCTGCCACATAGGCAATCCGCGTGAATTTGAATTTGAGCATTAAGTTAAAATTTCACCCTTGAAATATTGGCGGCACTTGTGGCGCTAAATTCCTGAAAATTTCCCCTCTTCTTAAACCCTTTCCCCCCACATTCTCCATCAGCAACTTCTCCCTCTTTCCCTCACTCATACACACACAAAATTAACCTTCGAGCAATCTTCCATGGCGGGTACCGGTGATGCTTCCTCAAAATCAATCAACGTAGCCCGAGGCAGAAAGAGAGTCGAAGTGGAGACTACTTCCACTACCCTCAAACGAGCAAAAAATGGCAGCGCATTCACCCGATGGTATTGTTATCGTCATTCCTTGTATTGCTTATGCTGTTAAAGTTCAATATCATCTTATTTATTTGCAACACTTGCTATAAAGTCGAACGCTCATATCAATTTCGGTTGAAATGCGTTACATCTATATGATCTATGCCGATTTCGAAATTGGAAGCTAAAAACTTTCTGGTTTTGTGTAGTAGTTAGCGTTTTGTTTGGTAATATTGATTTGTAAGTTATGAAATTAATTTAATGAACTTGTATTATACAGTGAAGCGTGCAACAAGGATGTAGCTGTGGCGTTGATTAGCATGCACGATTGCGGTCTTGATGCCAAAATCAAAATGAATTTGGGTATAGTGTTTCAACACGATAATTTGGATTAAATCATCTCTGATTCTTAGTTAAACATTCATTTACACCTTTTATTGTTGATCACAGAGGCACAGGTGGCTGAAACTGCTAGTGATCCAGTTGCTAAGAAACCTGCAGAGAAGTACGTAATTTGTGGCTTTTCGCCGTCTGTGATTAGTATAGGGATATTTGCTTTACTCTCATTTTTGGTTGTTTATTTATGTTGAACGATTTTTGTGTGTAGAAAAAGGCTAGTGAAAGTTGGAGACAAGAGAGTGAAGAAAGAAAAGAAAGTGAGGGATCCAACCAAGCCTAAAAGGCCACCCACTGCATTCTTTCTCTTCATGTAATGCCATGATTACTCTCGAAATTTCATGATAGTTTTTTATTCTATTTTACATGGTATTGATGCAGACAAATGCTTGTTGTGTAGGGATGAATTCAGGGTAACATACAAGGCAGCAAACCCTGATAACAAAAAAATTGCGAATGTATACTTTTTTACCTTATGAACACATCTAGTTGAATCATTTTTAGCTTCATAAATTGGACTATTTGGTTAACATTTTTGTTTCTCTTTTCAATTACAGGTTGCAAAGGAAGGAGGTGAGAAGTGGAAGTCTATGACAGAAGAAGTGAGTTGCAAATTTCACACAATTCTCTTTCTGTTATGTCTAATTTGCTCGTTTGTTGAATAGTATCTAGTGAGTTATTGTTCTCCAAATCCTGATGATTATTTTCAGGAAAAGAAGCCTTTTACTACTAAGGCTGCTGAACTTAAAGAAGAATACCAAAAGGCTTTGGAAGCTCCAAATGACGCTGAAAATGAAAATGAGAAAGCTGTAAGTACTTCATGGGTTTTTTTGGTTGTGTGTATTCATGATTTGTAGTGATCATAAATGGCTAATGTGATGTGTACCTTTTGATTTACAGGAAGGAGAAACAATTGAAGATGATGAAGAAGAAGAAGCTTCTCCAGAAAAAGAGGAAGTTGTTGCTGATGATGACTAGAATAGTACAGATTTTGATTTTGGCCACTTGTTTATGAATCTTGTATGCTGAATGGTTCATGATGAATAGAATAGAATTTGATTTTGGGTACTTTTTGTTTATCTTTGATTACCTATGGTGCTATATATCTTTTGTTGTTTTGACCAAAAACATCTGTTGATGTCATAAACTATCAATTGCTAACCGGATTTTTAATAGACACTAATTAATTATAAAGTTCCTATTTCATATTTGGCTTTTTTACATTTAACTTGCCACAAGTCATTTTTTTTAGGCTATGAAACTAACAAAGGTGTAAATGACATTGGTACTATTTTTTTTTTACATTGGACAATGACATTAATAAATCTTTCTTATTACAAGAACAAAATATATTAATAGAAATTGACTGTTTTAGGTAAGAAAATATAGGCTATCTCCATCCATAACCAAATTCAATACTATATATTAAAAAACTAATATGTTGTTTTTTTCACATATACACAATGTCACAACCTAACTAAACCTAAATTTTCACTTCCATTAACAACCTATTAAATAAGTATTATTTATGATTTTTTTTAATTCCAAAAATGTCTTAACATAGCAAATGTTTCTTTTGTAACAATGTTTTTAGATGCAAAAGTTGTATCTTTAATAATCTCTATCAGTGATTGTTTGCTCCTGTTGATCCATGTTGATTTTTTTTTTATGATTTCAACTTCATCATCTCTACTAAGCCTGGTTACATGAAGTTCTGTAACAATTTCATTAGAAACCTTACATCTTCATTTTCTTTTAGCTCCATCTCTACATGTTGAGCTTCCCTCAGAATGTCTTTCTGGCTTATTCTAGAATTGAATATGGAAATATATCAATATTATAGTCTATTATATGGAAAAGAATTATAATTTTTGATCATATTTTTATATTACACGATCTTAGGAGATAAGAACTCATCTAATTAGATATGGTTCTCTAAGTTTCTAAATGTAAATTTTATTGAAAAACTAAATCTTTTATTTTATTGCTTAAACACGTGGACAAAACAACTAATAGAAAAACAACTCCATAGTGTTTGAGATAGAATCATGTTCGATGGGTTTTTGAGACCTTTTGTTGTTTATTTACTTTTTACCCAACCGGCACATCATATATTCATGAATAGGGTAGTCTTAGATCATCTTCCAGCGTATTCTATTATTAAAATAAAAAATAAAGTTAATATTGATTGATCTCCAACTTTATTTTATTTTTCATAAAAAAATTAATATAACTTTTTCTATGAGTCTTAAGTTTTATATAAAAATCTTTTACTTTAAAAGGTTTTTAAAAAATTGTCCAAAATATTTTTGGTACAACTTTAATATTTGTTTTAATAAATAAATATAAACAACCAATAGGTTTTATTAAATAAATCATAATTTCTTTTTTGATATATTGATGTCATTTGGAAGCATCAGGTGATTAGCACCAAGCTAGGTAATGAGTTCAAACAAAGCCTCAATGTTAACCAAAATTGACTCATTTAGCTCCAAGGTGACTTTGTGAGATTAGAATCCATCAACCTAAAATGACTGTTTGTTTATATATCTCACTTTTGTCTAACTTTGACCCATTAGGGGGTGCGACCCCTTTGACCTTACCATTCTTCATGTGCAAGATCAAACTAGTATTATACAATGATACACTATGTACCATTTGAATCGGATAAAATCATAGTCTAAAATTACTTCATCACTTGTGTAAATTTCATTACTCAAAATGCTAGGTGACACTAAAATCATGAATCCTCTCCCATTTGAGTGTAATCCATGAATATACACAACTTACAACAAACAAACCAAAAACTTGTATATCAATGAAAATGTCACATCGATTGAATTTTCATTTTAGTATATTAGTCATTCATGATATTCGAGAATCAAGATTCCCTAAAGACAACATGCCAAACCATTGAATAAGTGAAGATAAAAAAATACACAAATTTTCAACATTAGTCTAGCATAAAACCCGACACTAATGTAAGTCACATGTCCCTATCCATTCATGACCATATGAAAGCCAAGTCTTGCTTTTTAAGCGCGATTGACTACACTCATAACCATACATGTAATTTATTTAAATCATGTACATGTCATACATCTTTCCAAAGAAATTATTAAGAAGATAACTCCAACCCAACATCACTTGCTGGCTGGAGCACATACATGTGTTCCAATCACTAAGAGTAAGATTTTCATATGGAATTCAACTTCTAATAATGTTGTATTTAAAGGAAACATGGTGTTAATGGATTTAGATGGAATTTGATGTAGGATTGTATGATTTAACATCTAAATGTTTTAAAAGTCATGTGTAACTACACAACTTTACATCAATATGCAAAGTTGTGCAATCTTGGCGAAATCTTCAAATCGTCCATGATCGTGGTTTTGACTAAGAACAAACATCAAGAAACATCAATTCATTTATCAAATAAAAAGGGATGATTACATAATAGAACTAACACTTGAAACACGAAATTGCCCTACTAATAACTAAAATATAAAAACCTCATGAATCCATTCTATGACCTCAAAATCACCAGGGTTATTCATTTAATTCATGACATAAAATGTACGCTAGCAACACCATGAAGATTTAGAGCACACGTAATCGTCACGAGATGCAAGCAGAGTGGTTGATGTGGCGCATCGGTACCGGTCGGAGCACCGCCCTACCCTCTTGTTACCGAAAAAAGAAGCCGTTAACATGGTGTACACATGGCTTTCCTGACCGTTAGCCTCTAACGACTATATTTTCAAGCCCTTTTTTTAGAAAAAAATCCCTATAAATATCCTTTAAAACTTCTCATTTTCACACCATTTTTTACACAAATTTCTTAAAATATACCCGTTAAACCTATATTTTCAAGTGTTAACACAATATTTCTGCCACCATAAGAATCAAGACAGAATGGCTAAGTTCACAAGATCCACCACCTGTTGATCCATTGTAATTGTAACACCTCGTATTTCCATATCAGGAATTAGCATAAAGTAAAGACATTATTTGCACTAATATCATGTCCAAAAGAGTTAGGTCCATATAACATAATATTTACATGACATAGTCTAATTCATGGGTTACAAAAACATAAAAATCCATAGTAGCATTAGGAATAAGAAAGTCACTATTGTTCAAAATAAATTTCAATAGTGTTCTTCTATGCTAATCCCAGTCATCTATGTCCTTCAAAAAGTATTTGACCTAGGATAAGTCCATATTACTTCACTCCGGAACCTGGAACACGTCATAAAATGTGATATGTGAGACAACATTATCACATGAGTACATGGGGTTAATGCATTTCAAAAGCATTAGTACACTTGCTAACTATTAAACCTTTAATAACCAAAATACTTTATTCTTGAAGTAATATTTATACAATATAAGTGACTAAGTGTTATGCTAACTTTTAATCACAATGAATGTCAATAAAACGATAAACACTGGTTTGGTTCTACCCGTGGACCTGAAGGTACATTGATGGTAGAATATATCATTCGTCAATTTGGTACTTCGCTACCAAGGTTGCCACCTTGTCAAGTTCCATTAAATAGACATGTACTTTGAGGGTAGAACATATGTAACACCTGTTTTACAGGATAGATCGGTTGAGGGCTGATTAAAAGTAAGGTTTTTAGGAAAAACTTTGTGTCACGACGTGGTGAATGGAGCACCACGAAGTGGCATGCTAATTGCATGAACACGCATCTCGTCTGAGTGACACGACGTGACAACATATTGGTCACGACGTGGCAGCTCCTTGAATGTAAAACCCTAATTTTGGGGTTTGTGCCCCCATTTAAGGGAAGTGACGGCTAGGGTTTGCGCACCCTCAGCCATCATCATCTCCCTTTCACACTTAAGGAAACCCTAGCCTCCATTTTGACATTTAAGAGCTTTTGGTGTTTTGATGTAGAAGAAGGATGTCACACCCCCGAACCAGACGGCGGAAACGTCCGGGGGTTGAGTGACTTCAACTTGTAATATCATCACAGTGAATATAAATGAAACATGACAAACACCATCATCATACATACCAAATACAACCATCATTGTTTACATCAAGTATTGTATTAAATATTATATGCCCAAATAGTTAATGTATGATGATACAAAATATGACAATTTCCATATGTTCCTGTCGACCTTTCAGCTTAACGATTTCCTGAGAATACAAGTTAATTTGAAAACGTCAACACATATAATGTTGGTGAGTTCATAAGCATGTTTGAGTAAAATGTTTTCTATTACTTTGTAAACACCAGAAAATCCGATATTTTCTGAAAAACGATTTGAAATGTTTGTGTCCGATCTTGTATTAATGCATGTGTGTTAATGTTTGAAAATGTATAAAGTGAATGGTCCCAGACAATCCGATATTGTCTATTTATAAAACGTTGTGGTCTTATCAGTGTATGTTTCCATGTTACCAAACTGTAAATGTATTCCGTAAATTTTTATAATGGAGTTAAATTTCTTTGTGAGTCGCTATAACCATACTTGATAATGACTAATCCGCCCGTCATTACGTTTTTCAGACGCCGACTTGTTTAAGGTAAAGTTTGTCATCCTAGACTGGCCTAGTCTAACTGTAGCGAACCGCTCAGGTGTGGGGTGTCAATCCCGTATAGATCTATACACAAACTCTCGCTCTCCCTCTAGGAGACTCTGGTTATAACTACAGGCTACGGTTGTACACTAGATAGGTGTCAAGCGAAATGTCTCACACAAGCCTTAACTAAATTTACGCGAATATGGAATTTCATAGTATATATTGTTTCCATGAATGTATTTAGTTTTCAAGGCCCAACGAGTATGTACGTGAATGTACAAAGTCACAAGCATGTAAATGGACTACAAGGGCCCAAATAAACATGTAAGGTAAGTTCTAGGCCCAACATCATGTAAAAAGGACAACTAAGGCCCATTAAACATGTATTGTATATTCCAGGCCCAATAAGCATGCAAAAGGACAACTAAGGCCCATTAAGCATGTAATGTAGATTTCAGGCCCAACAAGCATGCAAAAGGACAACTAAGGCCCACTAAGCATGTAATGTATATTCCAGCCCCAATAAGCATGCAAAAGGACAACTAAGGCCCACTAAGCATGTAATGTATATTCCAGGCCCAAATAAAGTGAGTTTAACGTGTTAGACTTGTTTGTTATTGTAATGACCGTTCTTGTTTAATCCTTTTCCAAAATGACATAAAAAGGCCACTTTTGTAATATTGACATTTTTGGTCCATTAGACTAAAAATTTACAATTTAGGCATATGTTTGGTAAAATTGACTTTTTAGGTCCCTTAAGACCAAAAGTTTACATTTAAGGCTAGATTCAAATAAAATAACATTTTTAACCAACTTTTGTCAGAAATATCATTTTCGGCCCAAATGCATAGAATTTATCCTCTTTGGCCCAAGTTTGATAAATTTATCATTTTCAACCCTTATAACCGAAATATAACATTTTTGGCTCAACTTTGTTTAAAATGACACTCAAGCCCACAAAAGTCCAAAATTTTACAAACTTAGCCCAAAAGCCGTGAAAGCCCAATATGAGGCCCATTTGTGAAAATTTACACTTTTAGCCCTTTTAAAATCATAAATACCATAAAGATCCATATTTATTCAAAATAAATCCTTTTTGGTCCCTTCAAAACCGTGAGTTATATAATAACTTCACTTTTTTTTTGTTATTTTTGGCCCTCTTATGCGACTTTCTTAGTTTTAAACAACCTTGTAATGTTTTAAACCTTTTCTTTGCATAATAAGTTGTATCAAGTGTTATGTTCCACAAATATCATCATATTTTAGCATATTTTCGAGTTCATGAAGTTTATAACACATAATCACAACATATATCATGAAAAACACACAAAATCATGCATATACACATAGATCTACACAAAACAACTTGTATTCTCCCCCAAAACATAGTAAAAACCGAAAATAGGGGGTATGAACTCACATTGGGGTTGATGGATCGGTTTTGGAAGAAGATTGGAGGAGTTTTCGGCCCTAACAAGCTCCCTTGAGTAGATCTCGAACTTATGAGGTTTCTAAGGAACATGGATCATGAAATGAAGTGTTAAGAGAAGTAAGTTTAACAAGAACATGAAGTTAAACCCCTTGAGTGGAAGTAGCTTACCAAGATGAGTGGATTTTTGAATGAAGTGTTCTTCGACACACACTCTAGCACACACGAATTCTTGGAAGGAAATGAGAGATTTCTTGAGAGTTATTAGTGAAGTTTAGAAGTGAAAGTGAAGTTTGAAATGGAGATGAAGGTGGCCTAAAATAAGAAGGAGGAAAGAAGAGAGAAGAGTGAGGTGAGAAGAGATGTGTAACATCCCGTTTAAAATAGATTAATTAATGATAAACCCGGGACCCTGAGAAGTAATTATTGTTATTATTTAATATTATAAAAATCCAAAACCAAAAAAATATTTAGTTGGGAGTTGGTTTCGGGAAGCCAAATGACAAGATTTGAATCTCCAGGGGTTAAAGTGAAATTTTTGGACTTGATATGTAAGAGTTTTCAGAAGGAGGGGTTGAAATGGTAAATTATGGATTAGTTTTGAAAGAAATGATACAAGGAGGGACTGTTTTGTTATTATGGGATAAGTTCAAAAGAATCGGGGTATAAAACCATTGCTACTCTTTCAAACCCTAAACCTAGTTAGCCGTCACCTTAACATCCAGCCGCCCCCCTCTCCCTCCTATCTCCGGCGCCACCATCCTTCAGACCCGACTCCTTCCTGTTCCGATCAACCGAGGTCGCCGGCGGACCTCTGCTGTGGACGAAGACGCTGTGAGCGAGCCCCGCTGGATTGCGCCGCTGCCACCACTCCATTCTCCTCGTGTTTCCGACCACCGAGCCGCCGCTGTGCCAACCTGTTGATGACGAATACCACCTTTGGACATCATGAAAGCGGGAGATCGGAAGGAACTCGCCCCGGAGCGTCGTTGGTGCTATTTCCGGTGGAAGCCACCACCCTCTTTGCGTCTTCTCCTCCGCCGCCTTATCTTCTTCCAACTCCAGCCGCCGGACGTCGTTCGTAACCAGGGAAAAACCTCAGGGGCCGCCGATGTGGTCATGGGAGGACCGACCGAATTGCTGTTGATGGGATTCGTCCTTATGGTCACCACCATGCGACTGCCGTCACCGTGAACCACTAGATGGGTGGTGGTGTCACTGTTTCGGGCTCGAGTGTGTGTGCGTCATTGAATGTGTTCCAGTCAAGGTCGAGTACGGTGTTTTGTTTGGCCAGAAACCATGGAAGACCACCATGGCTGCCAACCATGGTGGTTATCGCCGCGTTATCCATTCTGCCACCACCAGCCGCCGCGTGGTGGTGGCTGCGTTCGTGTTTTGTGTGTGTGTGTGTGTTTATTAGTGTGCGTGTGTGTTATTAGTGTGTGTGTTTTGGATTGTATTGTAATTTGTAACCAATCAGAATAGTAACAAATCTGTCACCACCACCGTTAGGTGGTGGTTGCCGCCTCCTGCCGCCACCGGCCGTCGTGTCGGGTGGCGGTGTGCTTTGCCTTGTTGTGTTGATTCGTTTGGGATGCATGAAACCCTAATGGGCCCAATGGATCCCTAATGGGCCCAAGGAAACCCTAATTAACCTAATAAAACCCTAATGGGCCCAATGAGGCCCAAAGTGACCTAAAAGCCCAACCATTTGATTAATGGGCTAGTATTGGGTTGGAAACCCTAATTAGGGTTTGGAAAACCCTAATGCCATGAAACCCTAATTTTTGGGAATTGATCGGGACACACATGGGAATTATTTAATAACTTGAAATATTAAATAATAATCATTGGCAAATTAACCTAAGTCAATATTAGACTTATTGGATTAAGTCCTTAATGGGTTAAGTAAGAAACACTTAACCCTAATCATCATTTCATGTGAAAACCCCTAATTTTGGGATTATGGGCTTGGACTTACCGGGACCCACATTTGGGCCATTGGAATGGAATTGTGTATTAAGCCCAATCACACCATATGAATTATTTAGTAAAGTGAGAGACTTAATGGATTAAGTTCTTAATGGGTTAAGTGAGAAACACTTAACCCTGGTTGTCATTTTATGTGAAACCCTAATTTCACTTGGGCCTTGAGTTGGGCCTTCCTATAGGGTTCTGGCGATTGGACTATTAGTGGGCCATCCAAGAACAAGTTAATGGATCAAAGTAATTAGATGGGCTTTAGGATAAGGCCCATATGAGGACTTGGGCCCAATTTGGAAAGTTGGGCCATGGATGGGCCATAATTGGACCTTTATGATTATGTGATATTGGGCCATGGGAATTGGACTCGAATGATTGGATGGGCCTTAAGGAAAGACCATGTAGAGGTCTGGGCCCAATTTGGAAAATTAGGCCATATGTTGGGCCTTGGCCCATTACTTGACTTTTGGGCTTTTGGAGTGTGAGTTGGACTTTGAGCTTGGAACCCAATTATTAATTGGGTATTGTTTGATGTTGAAAGTTCGGGAATCTGTCGACCAGCAGCTGGAGTTTATTTCGCGGGACTTCAGCAGTGACAGGTGAGTTCTCCTCACTATATCAACAGGGTCTACTGCACCAAGGTCGGCCCTTTATGACTGCATCTTGGTTTTAGGATGTTACTATGCTATGAGATCTGTTAGATCTGTATGATTATCTGTGTATATGTTAGTGACCTGGTTAGGTCGGTATCCTGGTTTTAGGATGATGTTATGCTATGTGATCTGTTAGATCTGTATGATCATCTGTACATATGTTAGTGACCTGGTTAGGTCAGTATCCTGGGCATAGGATGATGCTATGCTATTTGATCTGTTAGATTGGTTGACTGTTATATATGCTAGCGTACGATATGTATGTGCACATGTTTGTTTGATTGGGGGTTTGGGTTGAGGCGGTCCTGCTTTGTGCTGAAGGCCAACATACCCAGGGCGGTCCGGATAGACTACAGACCCAGGAGGGTATGATAGTCAGACCGAAGGCCCGGCGAGCGGTCCGGATAGGCTGAAGGCCCTACGAGGCGGTCCAGACGTGCCGAAGGCTCGGAGAGCGGTCCAGATAGACTGAAGGCCTGTGAGGCGGTCCAGTCAGGCTGAAGGCTCATTATGCATGTTGTTCTGTATTTGCTGATATGATATGAGTATGGTTATATGAGGTTGGTATTTTGGGGGAAACTCACTAAGCTTCGGGCTTACAGTTGTTGATTTTATTTCATGTATTTCTGATGATCGCGGGAAGGCGAAGGCGTGATCGTGCACCTCCTTACATTTTCATGATTGATTCTGGGGATACTCTGATGTTTAAATTATTTTGAAAGTAAACTGTAATGACTTAATGGTTTTAAATGTTTTAAAAAGTTTTAAATTGGCTTGAATTTTTGGGGTGTTACAAGATGTGCATGGAAGCATGAGATCTCCTAGATACTTGTGTGGTAAATGCATGGATAACCAAAGGATGATAATGAGGTGTCAACTAATTATATCCATGGAGTTTTTCCATATATATATATATATATATATATATATATATATATATATATATATATATATATATATATATATATATATATGAAAGTGACAACCACTTACAAATAATTGATTGGCCATTGAATCATACGGGAAGATTTCACTACAAGATTTCAAGGTTTTGAAGACTTCAAGAGGAATATAAATAGACATCATGTGTTAGTAGGAGAAAGGAAGCAAAAATATTCATTTTCTAAAAAATGTTCATCCTATGTCTAAAAAATCTCCAAGAGTCTCTCTTTCTACTAGCAGATGTTCAAAGTCTCTAGATTTTCAGATAATTCTTTCTCCAGATGTATGTACTGATTGTAATTCAAGCTTAGTTCAAGGTATTATCTAAAATATTTATTCAATTGTTGTATTGCTTTTATTTCTTCATGATAGTTTCATTTCGAGTTATTCTAACTATTAATTCTACAAGATTTGAAATTTTTATTAAAATAGTACTCGTTTTTAATAATCAAATTAATCAAATTCATGCTTGAATTTTATGTCTAACAAAATTTTGATGAATTGTATTCCTAATAGAGATATTCTTTTAAGAATACAACGAATCCAAGAATCTATAAATAATTCTGAGCAAAATCTCAAGGATTCTTACAAACCTACTAATCTAGGTACGATTTTAAACAATAATCATATTCATGATGTTAGACAGTTAATAAGAGCTAGTATTAAAATTCGTTACAAACAAATACGTTATTTAAAAACAAAACTATTTGTTTTCTAAAAGTGATATTTATGTCTTCTAAATGTTTATGATCTGCAAAAATGGTATCAGAGCCAAGAAAAGTTTTTGGGGTGGTTATGTATGATATATTATATTCATATTTATTTAATTTGGGTTTAATATTCTCTAAGAAATTTACAAGTTTTAATAAGTATGATTCAGAGACAAGACCAGTGATTGATTGGATTAGCGTAAAACGCGCAGATAAGGACGTAAGTCGCGGTGCCGGACCACAATCATCGTCGAGACGATTCTCCTCTGTTCATCGTTATTAAAACAAGTAAGTTTTCTTATAGAATTTTAAAGCAAAATTAATTGAATATGAGTAAATTTTCACGCATACTATCCAAAAAATATATTCCTGGTAAAAATATCGACAATGAACAAGATTATGATAATCAAATAAATTCTATTGAAGAAACCGTTAATGGCATAGAACAAAGTTTGAATGATTGGACAATACCTAAAACTAATGTTAATACAATATATAGAATAAGAACTTTTGACTATTTTCAAGGTTATTCTATTAAAATGACAGAACAAACTTTGTCTATTGGTCAAAACCAACAAAATTTACATTTATTATCATCACGATCTATTCTAGAACATAGAATGAAATATAAATTTTTACATGTCGGTTTAGTCCAAATTGCTATCAAGCCTCTATTCAGACTTGGAATAGATGCCCCTGTTCTCCTTATTTTAAGAGACAAGAGACATAAAGATTTTCAAAATTCTATTTTAGCTATGGCTGAAACAAATATTGCTAACGGACCTATTTATTTCAATTGTTATCCAAATTTTTCTGTAGGGTTATTTGATAAAAATATTTTAGATACTTTAGTGCTAACTGTAGAAACAAAAAATTTAGAATTTAAAGATGATACAAAGCCTTTAGCAATAATTTATCGTGTTTGTTACAAAACCATGACAACTACACTTGAACCGAAAACACGTTTATCGAGTCCTAAAAATGAAACAATTATTTTTGAAGCAAATACTAACCATACCAAAGTTCACACACCAAAAAGGTTAAAATGGTCTGATATAACTCAATCATGTAACTGGAATTTACAAAATGTTATCGATCCAAAACCTCTAGACTCTTCAAAACAAATCTCAAATATTATAGAATATAATGATGGTTCAGTAGATATAAATTTTTCTTCCTTAAAAATTTCATCATCCAGATTATTGACTTCTTTTATCCCAGAAACAAGTTCTTCAAAATCTCCGTTATCAAAGTCAAGATCTTTAAAACTAAAAACTGTTGACTATACTAATTCTATTCCCAAACCATTATATCAAGATGACCAAAATAGTGAAAATAGTTTTCCTAGTCCTACTAAATCAGATTTTATTGATGAACTCCAAAATTTTAAACAACAAATATGAGTTCTAAAGTACAAATTAATTGTTCAAAAAATAATAAGCTTTGGGCTAATATGTTAAAAAGACATTGGAAGATAAATTCTAATATATGCAAAACCATTCAACGTTTAGAAGAAACTAGAATTCATGAAGATTATAATTTATACAAAATACTTCCATATACTAATGAATATAATAAACAAATAGAAAAAATTTCTAGGCTAACTATAGGAATAAAAAAAATACGAAAAATCACGAAGTCATAATTTAGAATCAATAAAACATATTTCTTCAAAACCTTGAAATCTTGTAGTGAAATCTTCCCGTATGATTCAATGGCCAATCAATTATTTGTAAGTGGTTGTCACTTTCATCTTTTGAAGAAATTGTCTTTTATAATCAGTAAATATCACCTTTTGATAAAGCATATCATCATAGAGCATCTTCTAAAGTTTTTTGTCTTCATATTATCCATTATGGAGCATCTTGTAAAGTTTTTTGTCTTCATATTATTATTGCTGATAAGACTAAATAATTTTGATAATAAATTTGATAATATTTGTTTTATACACTATAAATACATATAGTGTATAATTACACAGTATATACACACTCGTATTTGAAAATAATGGATTTGATAAATAGAAGAAACGAAATACCCTACATTGAAGGTATTACACCAAATTTAAGAATTTCTTATTCTTCATAAGGATCATCAAAAGGGTCTTGAGCGTCTTGAAATAAACCATTCTTTATTGATTTTGGAGAATCGTCAGAAACTGATGGAAGACTTTTGATAAAAGTGGCTTCAACCTCCGGTTTTTGAATATATATTTCTTGATAATATTTAATTACTGCTTGTTCACTGACTTGAGAAATCTTCATTTTATCCCACCATTTTGAGCGAAATTGTCGATTAAGCCAGGGAGGAGAGGTATCCTTTGCTTCTTGATAATGAAAAGTCCAAGACATTATCCATGGAACTCTGAATATCATAGTGAATTGTAGCATATATTCAAATTCTGGAATTTGTTGAATAAACAATTCCTTAAATTTGAGATATCCATCGTAAATTTCTTTTGGTAAACAATTTGGAAGAATTCCCATATATTTATACCAATTGATAAACCATCTTGGGTATTCACAATTGAAGTTTAAATCAAAGAAGAGAGTGTGAATAATTTCGAATAAAGAACGCCTTAGTCTAGGCATCTTGATAATCATAGTAAGAAAATCTGGGATAAGCAGGATAACTTATAAGAGGTTTTTCAGAATGAAGGTTTGGAACCCAACTTTCTGAAGAAATGATTTTGATGATGTGAGCTTTGCTAAAATCAATGTTTCCTTCTTTTGAATTAGAACGATGAACAAAATTGACCGAACCAGATTCTTGCAAAATAGCTTGATAATATTCTCGAGTTTTATATGAATCAACATAAAAGGTTTTCCCTTGACCAAAAAGATGATTTGTGAGAATATGAAAACCTTGATGTAACTTATGGATTTGAAAATCTTCAAGAATTTGAACTCTTAAGAAATTTGGATTAAGAACATAAGGAGTTTTTGTAGGAGGGCTAGGAGTCACATAATTTTGGGTTTGAGGAGTAAAAGGTCTTACAAAAGGGCTTATCGTGTTTGTTGAAGTAACTTTTAGAGTAACAAGTTTTGATTGAAGGATATTAGAATAAAGTTGTGAATTCTTAGAAGTAGAGGTTAAAGGAGAAAAACGATCTTGATTTTGAAATGGAACAAGCTTTTGATAGACGGGTTTCTTGTCATCATGTTTGGAAGAGGACGATGAACTCATTTTCCCTGCAAAAATTCTCGAGAAAGAAAGTCAGGAAGCGAATTATTTTCGCCTTTTATGAATTCTATTTCGAAATCAAAGTTACCTAAAAGGGCTTGCCATCGAGCAAAAATTTGTTTGAAAATAATATTTTTCACATCCTTTTCTAAAATAGTTTTTGCAGATTGACAATCTATTCTTAATAAAAAACTTTTCATAAATAAATCATCTTCAAATTTTTTAATACATAAAACAATGCTTAAAATTTCTTTTTTGACAGTTGAATAATTTTTTTGTGTATCATTCCATGCACCAGAGTAATATCGAACCAATTGTTCTTCTTTTGAATTAACAAATTTTTGTTTTAGAATTCCTCCGAATCCAATATCACTAGCATCGGTTTCAACTATGATATTGGCATTGGGATGAGGTAAATTTAAACATGGCAAAGTAGGAACCTTTTGTTTTATATATTTAATTATATATGTATGTTTTTGAGTCCATGGTTCAGGATTATCTTTTAATCTGTTATAAAGTGGTTTACATATAATCCCTAAATCTTTGAAAAAATCATGGATATAATTTAAGCATCCTAAAAATCTTTGAAGTTGCTTTTTATCCTTAATTTCATCAGGAAATTTAGTAGAAAACTGCAAACTTCTTGTAATAGGTCTAATAGTGTTTTTGACAATATCATGCCCTAAAAAACGAATTTCATCTTTAAATAAATGCATTTTTGCTGCAGAGACAGCTAAACCATTTTGATAAATTAAATCATAAAATTGATTTAAATGTTTGAAATGTTGATCAATTGATTTTGAAAAAATTAGGACATCGTCAATATAAGCAATAGCAAAACTACTTATACGAATTATGATATCATTCATAATATTTTGGAATTCAGAAGGGGCATTTTTTAATCCAAAAGGCATTACATTCCATTCAAAATGCCCGAAAGGAACATTAAAACCAGTTTTGTATTTATCTTCCTCATGAAGTTGTATTTGCCAAAATCCTGATTTCATATCAAACTTTGAAAATATATTTGAATCATAAAGTTTTTTTTAGCAAATCTCGTTTATTAGGAATAGGATAACGAATCCATTCTAAAACTTTGTTTAAAGGTTTATAATTGATAACTAGTCTTGGTGATCCTCTTTCTAATTCTGCGGCATTCATAACATAAAATGCTGAACAAGACCATGGTGATTTAGAAGGTTTTATAAGTTTTTTATTTATTAAATCTTGAATTTCATTTTTACAATGACTTTCTAGTTCACTATTCATGTGAATGGCTCTAGATTTTGAAGGAATATCCTTTTCATCAAAATTATTTATATACGGTAATTTTACAATATGTTGTTTTCTATTCCAAAAGGCATTAGGAATATTAGAACATACATTTTTTTCAAATTTTAATTTTAAACCTATTATTTTATTTTGAATATTATTGTCATTTATTTGATTAGTTATTCGAACATTATTTATTTCATTAATAAGATATTTAGCTTGTTGTGTTTTATAATTAAGGACATTAATTGTTGAATATAGAGGAGGTTCACAAAATTTAAATATAATTTCTTTTCCAAAAACATTGGTTCTTATACCATCATCATGAACCATAAAAGGATATAGTTTTGTAATAAAAGGTGTTCCTAGAATTAAAGGAGAAGATAGATCTTTTACTAAAATTAGATGAGTTTTATAACAGTAATCTTGGTTATTACAAATATGAACATCGGAAACTTTATAATTTACAATTAATTTTGTACCTCCGGCACCAGTAAGTCTAGATGCAGTTTTTTCATAGAATTGTGTAGGAAAAATTCCTTCTTGAATACAATTCATATCAGCACCACTATCAATTAAAGCAGTTAGGTTGATTTTAAAATTATCCTTGACTAAAGTAATTTGAGTGTTCCATTTTTGAGAAACTTGATTATTTATAATTTTTCCAATAGTTATATTTTCAATTTTATTTTCTTCTTCTTTATTAATTTCTATATTTTTGTTTTTAAAAATAGAAGGTTTTTCTTTTTCTAAAATTAAAATTTTATTTTTTATTTCTTTTATCTCTTGTTTTACTATTTTTAATTCTTCTTGAAGTTCTTGCATAGAGATTGGCTTTGCTTCAGTAAATCTTTCATATATATTTTTTAAATTAAAATTTTCATTATTATCAGGAGTTATGTTATTAGTTTTATTAAGCATCTGCTTTATTAATAATTCTTGGATATTTTTATCTTTTATAGAATCAAGAGAGTTTAAAAGATCTTTATCATCTTGTGAAAGAACGTTAATAGAACTACTAGTAATTACATTGATTAAATTTTTACAATGACATTTACCAATACATTCGCAAACATCAGAATCTTCTGAACTTGAAGTAGTATTTTCGAGAATATTTAAATCATTTGTTTGAAAATCAGAAATACTTTGATCGGAATCTGAATCAGTATTTAAAATAATTTTTCTTATTTGTTCTTTTAAATCATCAGAAACATTTAACTCATTTATTTTTGTCTTAGCATAACAATTATTAGCTGTATGACCATTACGCCCACATTTATGACAAATAATAATGTCTTTTGATTTTCTCTTAGATTTTTTATAATTTGGTTTATAAGGTTTTTTGGATTTTGACGCATAATCTTGGCCTTTTTTATAATTTTCTGGAAGATTATAATTCTTTTTTCTGAAATATTTTGAAGGTCTTTTCTTATATACTTTAGATTTTGAAGTAGACGGACCATTCAAGGGCTCATAACCATATTGTTGGCAAAAATTTCCCAATTCATTTTTACTGTTAATTCTATCTTTTTTGAGCTTTTCTTTAAACCTAAGATCAGCACAAACTGCTAATCCCTCTTTATTAATGTAGTTTATTAGATCTCCATAAGTTAAATTTTGATAAGGGATGGTATTATTAAAACTTTCTCTTAATTTTTGTCTAACTCTTTCAGCAAAGAGTTTTGGAAGGCCAGCTATAAAACGTTCTTTCCAATAAGATTCTTTACAATCAGGTCTTGAAAAAACTTTAACAAGATAATTATCTTTATACCATCTAAAATCAGTAAGTTTTTTGCAATGTAAATTCATTAAAATTTCTGAAGTTTTTTCTTGAAAAGTAGTAGGATCTCCTACAAAGTTTTTGATAATAGCAAAAATTAAAGTGTTAACCATATCATCTTCAAACGTTTGTATTTATTGATTATTTTCCTGTTTTATAATAGGTTTCTTAGCAGATAAAATATAATCTTTTTCTTCTTGTGAAATATAGAAATCCCACCATCCTTTGAGACTACCAGTAAAACCGAAAGTAATAATATTAACAATTTGAAGTTGAGTATTATTATGAGCTTTATAAGCATTAGCAGCCATAGTCATTTCTTGTACAATATTCATAATTTGATGTTCAGAATGGCCATCAACATTCCATTCATAAACAGAATTACCATCATATTGAGAACGATCAAATTGAAAATTTCGTTCTTCTAGTTGAACATCTGGAAGAGAGGGCCTATTCCAATAATTTCTTATGGTTGACTTTGGATTCTTTCCGAAAGAGCTTCGCTTTGGTTGATGAATTTTATTAAGATTTGAAAAGTCATTAGTGAGTTGACTAATATCATCATTTGAATTATCAAATTGTTGAGCAAGGGTTTCAAAATTTGTTTCACTATTTTCAGTTTCATCATTTGTAAGGGTATTAATACTGTTAGTGTTTGAGATATGGAGTTTTGAAAGTCTTTTTTCTAATTCATTAATTAAATCCGTATTTCCTAGATTAAAATTACCATCGATTTGACAAGGAACAAAACTTATATTGCTAGTGCTTTCCATATCTTGCTTATTATCATTCTTGTCTTTGAAAATTTTTTCTTCAATTTTAACTAAATGCTCGGTAATACTAGATAAGGTTTCGTTTGCATAATTATTTTGGTAAATAATTTTTTGATGACCCTTTTAAGTAGTTAATTGATTTGGGGCTTGAACTAAAGGAGTCGCAATAAACATATCGTTAATAATAATTTCTCCTTTTGGTGGAAAATTAGCAATAATTTCTTTATTAGAAATAATATCTTTATATTTTTTCTCTAAAATGGGGGTGATAGAATCATTTTTAAATGGGTAATTTATTTTATGTTTAGGGGCATAAATTAACTCAAACCATTGAAAAAAAGGAGAATGAATTTTATTTGATAAAACATAATCTTTCCAAAGGCCTAAATGGAGAAATCTTAAGTAGTATGAGAAATTTTCTTCGTGCCAAGCTCTTTTTTTATTATTGTAATCTTTGAAATACTCAATATTTTTTAAGTAATCAAAGTCAACTTGATATTCTATATTTGAGAAATTCATTTTAACAGGTTGTTTTTGTTATATATATATATATATATATATATATATATATATATATATATATATAGGGCCGAGAATGAGAGGGAAAGAAAGAGAGGGTGTTTTGGGCTTGTTCTTGCTTTGGCCCATTAGGGAGTTTTGATCCATGTGGGCCTACATAAGTGTTTACAGCCCAACATGACAAAAAGAATGGGTTTTCGGCCCATTGAGATTCAGGGAAGTTGTTTACGGCCCAATAAGTCCCATGAAATTAAGTGATATATTTTAGGTCCACTAAGGCCCATAAAAAGTCTTATGGCCCAAAATGTTATAGTTTTATGAATGTGGGTCCAATTATGGCCCATATAAGGATTCTTAGCCCAAAATAACCAAGTTGTGACTTTATTGGCCCATTAGGCCCAATAAATGATTTCTAGCCCAATAGGGGTTTGAACTGGGAAATTAGGGTTTCCAATCCACAGTTGAGTATATGAGATGTTTTGAATTAGGTTTTTGAACTTCACGAGTGAGTTTTGATTCAAATTATTGTGTTTGGAATGAGCATTTGTACATAACATCAAACTTAGATTACAAGTTACACAAGAGTTGATTACACGAAGACATAATTTCCTAGCCAAAAATGCTAGTTGTGACAAAGGAGCTCTTGGATCATAGATATAGTAAGAAAACCTCCTCACCTCATCCTTACTCACATTTTGGACTTTCGTAAGTCCTCAAGTTCCAAGATTTATATTTAGTGCTTCTAGATCTAGGCTTCTTGTCCATGTTCTCCATGATTGTGAGAGTTTAAATGGTTAGGTTCCATAAAGTTGGCAACTTTATGGATCCTTGAGGTCACTTTGGAGTTATATGTTCCAGATCTAGAGTTCTATGGTGTTTTTGGTCTCATGAACAAGTGTGAGTTCATTTCTTCCATATTTTTAACCTAGAGTGGAAAAGACATGCATTGGACATGCATGTCCATAAATCACTGATTTTTATGATGTATTAGGAGTAAGAAATCCTTATGGAAAGTATGAATGAGTAGCTTTAGTGATTAAGAGCTTAATGCATTTAGAAGGCTAGAACAGTTCCCACGACGTGAAGGATTGGCATCCACAACGTGACGAAAGACAGTCCTCACGACTGTTTTGTCCTAAGGTCACCACGACGTGGTGGAAGCTTGGCCACGACATGGCGACCGAATGTAGGACTTTTGATTTTGATCATTGATATTTAACCAAGTTTGACTTTAGGTGTTAGGGTTTTTGGGCTGTAGTTTAAGGATTTGTATATGATCGTTATCTAGGTGACCAATTGTACCAGTTTAGAGTTGCGAGAGATGCGTTGTTATCTGCTAGACTGTGAGATGAGTTTCCTCACTATACTGTGTATTACAATGTATATCCTTGTATGACAGGATATAAGAGTAGTTGTATGCTGGTTAGAGTACCAGTAGGTTGGTGATCGTCTAGTGGAATGACCTAGGGGTTGTATATAGTCACATAGGATAGCCTGAGAACTCTTGATCTAGGATTTCTTGATTGTTCCTCGTTTGGTTGTGGCTCTAGAGTGGGATTATATGTTTGAATGTCTATCTCACCTCTGGTTACATATAGTTATGCATTCCTTGGAGATCTGCCAGTAGTGGGGTAGTGTATTGTATGAGGCATGATATGCGATAGTAAGCTGTTAGATAGGTAGACTAGGGTGGATTGGGGTGTTTGGTATATTTTGGTGTGTGGTCCAGGCATGATGTAGGCCTTTCGAGGCGGGCCAGATAGAGTGAAGGCTCATGTGTGCATGCATTGTATGTATATTGTGGTGTGTTGTATTTTGGGGGAACTCACTAAGATTTGACTTACAATTGTGGATTAAATGTTTTTAGGTACCATTGGTGATCTTAGGAAGGCGAAATAGTGACTGTACACACACATAAGCAACAATGGAGATTTGACATTATTTATATTACATTGTTTTTTAAACAACTGTATTTTGGAACAATTGGGTTTCCATAAGTTGGGTTTTATGTAAATAATGATTTTACCTTACTTAAAAAAATTGCTTGTGAAAATAGGATGTTACAACATATCACCCCCTCAATCTAGTACATTGCTGTCAATGTTACCAAAATGCGTGGAGCTTGCTCCCAAGGTATGTCTCCTTGTCTCAAACATTTTCCCTATAGGAATGAGATAATTACTTTGCGAAGGGAGGCGCCATTCCAATAGTCTCTCCACAGGTATCTTGTAACACTCAAGTTTTTGGTAAGTTTCATTTTTAACCCTTTGATGCAAATTATTTTCAATTTGGTCCCTTGGTTAGTACGCGGGGTGTACTCAATGAGTACGCTTAGCGTACTGGCCATTCTGATGATCGCGGGTTCCAACCACATACGCAGGGTGTACGTGGAGTACGCATAGCGTACGCAAGGCTGGAACAAACCATAATTTTTAGGGTTTGTGCCTTATTTAAACGACTTAAACTCCTTCTTGGACCTTTATTGACCAGCCTCCATCTCCCTTTTACCCTGAAATCGAAACCCTAGAGCATTTGGTGAGTTTTGAGCTTGAAAGAGTGTTTGTTGGTGGTTTGTGAAGGAGAAGAAGAAGAGGAACACTTGTAGGAATGGCTTGAGCTTATAGATCCATGACTACCTTCTCATTTGCAAGTTTTTTGAGGTAAAAAGCTCACACCTTGATGATCATTTATGTTAGATCTACTTTGTGGTGTTTCTTGGGCATTTTTGAGTTTTTTGATGTAAGAAGAGCTTTTGATCTACTTCAGAAGTAATGTTTAACGCTTGATTTCCCGGTATGATTTTAATTCCAAGTTGTTTATATTTTCTCTTTGGGACACGGCGTGTTGGAGCCTCAACACGGCGTGTCGAGATGTCTTTGGCCGCGGAGTTTAATGAACCAACACTGCGTGTTGGAAGCTGAGAAGGAAACCCTAATTTTTAGGGTGTTGCACCCTATTTAAAGGCCTTAAGTCCCCTTGATCGGCCTCCTTACCAGCCTCCTTTGTTACTTAAAACCCTAAATCGAGTATTGAGATTTCTTGGTGGTGTTCTTGAGGTTTTGAGTGGATTCTTGTGGATTTTTGTGCTCATTTGAAGGAGCTTTGGAGTATGAAGGTGCCTAGCTTGGAAGGAAGGTCATAGATCCAGAATCTCACCACTTTTTGCAGTCTCCTTGAGGTATCAAGTTCATACCTTGCTTTTTTGTTGATTAGATCTTCTCTTACGGGGTTTTGTTAAGATTCTTGGCTCATTGTTGGGTTGTCTAAGGAGTTAAGTTGTTTCATGAGTTGTCTTGTTAGATATGAGCATTTTATAGCCACATTTTTCTTAAAAGTGCAAGCTTTATAAGATTCTAGGTCTCATGCATGCATTAAGTCCCTTATTAAGTCCTTCTTGAGCTTTAGAGCTTCTCTTTGGCATGCATGAACGTAAATTTGGCAACTTTATGTGGTCTTCCAGCTCTAAGGTGTCAGATCTGCATTTTGGGGCTATGTCTTTGAAGATTAAGTGCTTAATGGTTAAGCCTTCACTCTATTAAGCCTAGGGTTTGGGTTTTGGACCCATTTTGGTGGTTCCTAGGGGTAAAGTTGGAAACATTACCCTTTTAGATATCATTTTGGTCGAGATCTGAGCTTTGGAGCTCTTAGATTCGATGAAGGCAGCTTAACGTATTAAGTTGTTGGATTTCAGACGGACATGGCGTGTTTATTAGTAAACACGGCGTGTTGGCTTGGTTTTTCCCGACTTTGTAGATGATGGAGAAACACGGCGTGTTGAAGGAAAACATGGCGTGTTGGGTCAACACAGACTGTTGACCTTGACTTTTGACCTTGTCTTTGACCAAGTATGACCTAAGGGGTACTTGAGGTAATCTGAGGTGTATCTAAGGATTGGTCACTGAGCTGATATTCAGATTCGGGACCTATTCAACTATCGTTCGGATTTCTAGGTGAGTTTCCTCACTGGGTTTAGCGGGTCTAAGGCACCAATTATGGCCCTTATTGATTATGTTAGGATGTTAGGAGTCTGCGTGACCCTTGCATGTGTTATGTGCTGCTATGTATACTGGGCGGGGCTCGATGCCAGGCAAGGCTTGAGGACTGGAAGATATGCTAGTGTTTATGATCATTATATGTGTTAGCATGATTATGTGATATTGATTTTATGTGTATAGCGGGCGAGGCCCAGTGGCAAGCAAGGCATGAGAATAACATATATGTATACCAAGTGGGACTCGATGTCGGGTAGGGGGCCCAGTATGTGATTTATTATGTATGGTATGGGGTAGTTTGGGGAACTCACTAAGCTTTTTGCTTATGGTTTTTAGTTTATGTTTCAGGTACTTCCGGTTGCAAAGGGAAGATCTCGGGTTGACTGCATCACACACACCCTTGGGATTCCGCATATGATACTTTACTCTGATTTTATGACAGTTGATACATTGGTTTTGTTTGAGATGTATGGATGATATTTGGAAATACTATTTTACCTATTTTAAAAATGAAAATTTTGAGACCATATTTTGGGATGTTACATAATGGATGCTAGATCTAAGCTCCATTTAGTCCCTATGTTCATAAAAATGCAAACTTTATGGATGTTTTTGGTCCATGCAAGTATTAAGACCTTTATTCAACTCTTTTTGAGCTTTTGAGTCCCATTAATCCATGCATGAGTACAAAGGTGCCAAGTTTACGTGATAAGTCCCCCTTTAGGATCAGATTTGAGAGTTTGGCTTGAGGTCTCAACCAATTAAGTGCTTAATGGAGTAGGTTGGCAAACTGGGGAGTACGTTGGGCATACCCAGCTGGTACGCTGCGCGTACTAGTCCCAGATGAAGTACGCTAAGCGTACGAGCTGAGTACGCCTCACGTACTCAGTAGATGGGCTTTTGGGCTTGGCGTCCTCGGTATCAGGCCATAGTTGGGGTTTGTAAGTTTGGGCCTGGTTGGGTCAATAAACTTTTGTTTTGGACTTGGGGCTAGCATGTTGGGCTTCCATGGATTTAGGCCCATGATGGGTTTTGGGCCTAATTTGGAAGATTGGGCCATAAATTAGGCTTTGGGTTGCCATTTAGGATTTGGGCCTTTTGAGTAGTTGATTTGGGTCATGGCTTTGGGCCAAGTTAGATAAAGGGGTAAAATGGTCTTTTACCCTAGTTATGGGCCAAGTAGATTAGACTCTTAGTATGGGCCAAAATCCAATTGTTAATTGGATGTTATTGTTATTGACAACGCGGGGATTTTACGGACCAGCAATTAGAGGTTCATTCGAGTGATTCAGCAGCTAGATGTGAGTTTCCTCACTGTGTTTAGTGGGTCCAAGGCACCAATGCCAGCCCATGATTTGTTATGTTAGGATGTTAGATGTCTGCGTGACTCTTTCATGTGTTATGTGCTTGTATGCTTGTCGGGCGGGACCCGATGATTGTTTTGTATGCTATTTATCTTTGTGACTATTGCATGTGTATGTGTTTATCTGTTATATGATTATATGTATACCGGATGGGGCCCGATGGCTGACAGATCTGTATACCGAGCAGGGCCCAATGACGGGTGGGGCCTATTATGTGTTTATTATGTATGGTATGTGGTATTTTAGGGAACTCATTAAGCTTTGTGCTTAAGGTTTTCAGTTTATGTTTCAAGTACTTCTGGTTTGAAAGGGAAGAGCTCGGGATGATTGTAGTGCACACACCACCTCGTTCCGGATTTTATTATTACTCTGATGCTTTTGATATACTATGCTTCACCATGCTTTTATGATGATGTTTTTGGGATAATAGTTTTATTAATTTAAAAACGAAACTTTTTGGTCTTAATTTTTGGACGTTACAAGTTGGTATCAGAACGTTGGTTTGAGGGATTTAGGCACACTCTAAGGGTGTGTTTGGACTCAAACTGAGGGTTTGGTAGAATTTTTATCAAAAAGAAATGTTTTATAAAAAGGATTTCTAATAAAAGAAAAGGGTGTGGTGCATGCAATCGACCGATCTCAAGTAAGTTTTCCCAAAATACCCATACATGATTAATGATATGCTTTGATTTATGAATCTGTGAATCGCATGCTAGTTAGTGCTAAGGATCTGCTCAGGATTTGCATGAGAGAATGCTAGAATATATGCTAGTACTGGTCAGTCAGTGATAGGATGGTTTGATTAGGTTATGCTTGATTCCGATTACTCAATGCTCGAATGCTGCTTTCTTTGTTCTTTTTAGGAGTTCTCACTAACTTCAGCTAACTAGTAAGCGAATATGCTAAGTTACATATTACGGAAACTAAATAATTTTAGAAGGTTAGGTTTTAACTCTATTGCGCAACTCTTGTTTGATTCCAACCGTTGTAGTGTGAGACCTTTCATTCGAAGAATTATCTGGTGTCAGTGATATGTAACTATATTCGTGAGCTAGTTAGAGGGTGCTGGTAGGAGTTCCTTCTGCAGATGATGACGGAGAGTGGTGTGGTGATTACCCTAGGAAAACCTAGGAAGATATTTAGTGATGGGAGCCTTGTCTTGTGGAGAATTATTTGTATGGATAAGGAGTGACTTGGAGGATTCAAAGAGACCCTTGAGGAAAGTACGGATAGATGTGGAAGTTAGTATTGACCCGTACTACTGGAAGCAGAGGATCCGTACTCGAGTCAAGGAGAACTACGATGAAACCATGAAGCTTGTAGAGTATGAGACTCCTCGATATTTGTATTGATGCGTATCCTGATGGTTTATATGGTCTATTTTCAGTATGGTGACTCTTCAAGGCAGACCGGTTGGTGGTTCTAGTGCTGGTGAGGGTTCAAGCTCGGGTTCTGGAGCCGGGCAGTTGGATGATCAGATGTAGGAGCTCATTTCGTCTGAGATTACCCGCAACATACTTGAACAGACTCTTGTGATCTTTGGTACGATCAAGGAGGGTATCATGGAGGTGTTGGAGGAGCGCTTGGGCTCCTTCCGTTCTGATATGGTGGCTGAGATCACTGCGATATTTCGTGAGAGGGCGTTGTTGGTTTCACAGTATGTGGCGGATGAGGAGATGAAGAAGGCGAGATACCACGAGATGCTGAGGAGTGATATTCGGCAGTTTGTGAGTCGATCCAGTTGCAGGACACTGGAGGATATGATTGCGAGAGCCAGATAGAGGGAGCTTGATCTTGAGATGGAGAGGAAGAGAAATCCATATCAGGCTCAGGTTTCAGGGGGTTCGGGCAAGAGGCCCAAGGTATTTGATTCCAGGTCGAGAGACCAGCAAGGTCGGAGCCGCTGTGGCAAGTGCGGCAAGACGCATGTGGGAGCGTGCATGGTGGGTGGTTATGGTTGCTTCAAGTGCGGACGGACGGGTTACTTTAGTAGGGATTGCACTTCTACCACCAACACCACCCCAATATCTGATCTAATTTGCTTTCATTGCAATCAGAGAGGCCACAAGAAGGCCCATTATCCGAGTTTGGCAGCAGCGGGACCAGTGGTATCACCCGCTCTAGCGACGCGGTCAAGGCGAATGCGCCTTTGGTGAAGAGCAGGGCTTTTCATCTGATGGCCGAGGAGGCTCACGCAACACTTGATGTCATGACGGGTATGTATCTTCTCCTTATCTCTTTATTTATATTGAATTGTTTGCTTATATTTATGTGTTTTATTTTAGGATCGTTCCTGGTTAACGGTATTTCTGCCTTCGTATTATTTGATTCGGGGGCTACCCGATCTCTTGTATTGTTTACACTTAGCAAGAGGTTTGCTGGAGCTCCGGGGGAGCTGGATTTTCCTTTAGACGTCTATATTGCAGATGATCGATCTGTCCGGGCATCGAGGGTTCATCAGGGTTGTGTTCTTCAGGTGTTCAACGAGCAGTATCCGATTGATTTGGTTCCCATTCCTTTGCGCGGGAACAAGGTTATTGTAGGGATGGACTGGTTGAGTCCCAATGGGCGGTGATCGATTTTGAGCAATAGTTGGCGCATATCCAGACCCTAAGTGGGGGAGATTTGGTGGTTTAGGGGGAGAGAGCTCAGCGTGGGCCGATTCTATGTTCAGTGGCTAGGGTCAGACGTTATCTTCATCAGGGTTGTTCCAGATTAGTCGCCTATGTTATGGATACATGGGATAAGGGTAAGGTGACCGTGGATGATGTGCCAACTGTTTGGGAATACCCAGATGTGTTCACGGAGGATTTGTCTGGGGTGCCTCCAGAGAGGCATGTAGAGTTTAGGATTTACCTTCTTCCGGGTGCGGCTCCGATAGCCAAAGCACCATATCAGTTGGCTCCTCCCGAGATGCAGGAGTTGTCTACACAGTTGAAGGAGCTGTTAGACAAGGGGTTCATTCGACCAAGAAATTCACCATGGGGAGCACCGATCTTGTTTGTGAAGCAGAAGGATGGGTCTCACCGGATGTGTATTGATTACCGGGAGTTGAATAAGCTAACACTGAAGAACTGTTATCCATTTTGTAGGATTGATGATCTGTTTGATCAGCTTCAGGGTGCATCTTGGTTTTCCAAGATTGATCTGCGTTCGGCTTACCATCAGATGGGGTTCAGAGAGGAGTGTGTGCAGAATACAACCTTCTGGACTCGTTATGGTCATTACGAGTTCCTGGTGATGCCCTTCGGGCTCACCAATGCTCTGGTCGCGTTCATGGACCTCATGAACCGCGTATGCAGGCCGATTTTGGATCGGTCTGTGATTGTATTCATTGATGATATCCTGGTCTACTCCAAGACTCAGGAGCTGCATGAAGAGCACTTGAGAGAGGTTTTGGAGACTTTGAGCAGGGAGATACTTTTTGCAAAGTTCTCCAAGTGTGAGTTCTGGTTGCGCGAGGTGAAGTTTCTTGGGCACCTTGTCAACCAGAACAGTATTCTGGTCGATTCAGTCAAGCTCGAGGCTGTAATGAGATGGGAGGTTCCGAGGTCTCCATCCGAGATTCGGATTTTCCTTGGGCTAGCCGGTTACTATCGGAGATTCATACAGGATTTCTCCAAGATAGCGTTTCCTTTAACTCGGTTGATAAAGAAGATCGTCACTTTTCGCTGGGGGCCTGAGTAGCAGGCAACTTTTGAGACCCTAAGGCTGAGATTGTGTGAGGCGCCGATTTTGACCCTGTCGGAGGGTGTTGAGGACTTTGTGGTTTATTTTGATGCTTCGATCACGGGTTTGGGGGAAGTTCTGATGCAGAGGGATCGCGTGATCGCATATGCTTCGAGGTAGCTGAAGCTTCATGAAGCAAATTATCTGACGCATGATTTAGAGCTGGGGGTTGTGGTTTTCACCCTCAAGATTTGGCGACATTACCTCTATGGGTTCCACTGTACTATTTACACAAATCACAAGAGCCTGAGGAATCTGATGGATCAGCCGAATCTGAATATGAGGCAGCGCCAGTGGTTGGATGTGGTGAAGGATTATGATTGTGAGGTCATTAACCATCCGGGGAAGGCCAATGTGGTGGCCGATGCTCTTAGCCGCAAGGCGTTCGCGAATCCGATCGGGGATATTTGTATGAGGATGACCATGATTACTCCGCTTTTAGAGTGGATTCGTGAGGCTCAGATCGAGGCTATGAAGGAAGAGTATCGGAAGAGTGAGCGCATAGTGGCTCGGGTGGCTTCCTTTGATTATGATATACGTGGGTTATTGACTCTTCATCAGAGAGTATGGGTTCCGTATTGGGGCAGTGTGCGTCAGGTTCTGATGGAGGGTGCGCACAAATCGAGGTTCTCCATTCATCCCGGGGCGACGAAGATGTATAGAGATCTTCGTCCTGATTATTGGTGGCCCTACATGAAGCGGGATGTAGCTTGGTATGTGGAGAGGTGCTTGACTTGCAGTAAAGTCAAGGTCGAGCATCAGCGACCTCATGACAAGATGTAACCATTGGATATTCCCATTTGTAAATGGGAGGAGATTACCATGGATTTTATAACGAAGTTGTCTCGGACTGCGCGCGGAGTGGATTCGATTTGGGTCATCGTCGATCGATTGACCAAGAGCGCGCATTTTATCCCGATTCAGGAGAGTATCTCTGTGGAGAAGTTGGCTGAGGTATAAGGGTGACAAATCGTGCTATCGGTTCGTGTTTCTGTCTGACACGACATGACACGACAAGGTTTTATGTAACACGAACATGACACGACACGATGTCGTGTTTTTTCTAACTAACATGAAAACGAACGAATTAAGAAACGACAAACATGACACGACACGATGTCGTGTTTTTTCTAACTAACACGAAAATGAATGAATTAAAAAACGACAAACACGACACGACACGACAAATATAACATTTACTAAAAACTAGTTTATTCAATGAATAATTTTTCAAATATAACACGAAAAACACGATAAAGAACTACTAAATCGTGTCAATTTCGTGTCGAATTTTGAACACGGACACGACACGACATCGTGTTTTTTACTGTTAACTGGAACACGACACGAACACGAATTCAAATTTCAGTGAGGTATACATCATGGAGGTTGTAGCACGACATGGGGTGCCGGTTTTGGTGGTTTCAGACATGGACGTCCGATTCACTTCCAGATTTTGGAAGAGGTTCTACGACGAGTTGGGTACTCGTCTCCATTTCAGCACGACATTCCATCCGCAGACTAACAGTCAGAGTGAGTGGACTATTCGGACCTTGGAGGATATGCTTTGGGCGGGTGTTTTGGATTTTGGTGGGAGTTGGGATACGTACCTTCCGTTAGCGAAATTTTCGTATAACAACAACTATCATGCCAACATCGATTGACCTCCTTTTGAGATGTTGTATGGGAGGAAATACAGGACCCCAATTTGTTGGGGCGAGGTCATTCAGCGAGTCATGGGGAGTACCGAGGTGGTACTTAAGACTATTGAGTTGATATAGCAGGTTCGGAGTAGGCTTCAGACAGCTCAGATTCGGCAAAAGAGTTATGTCGACAAGCGCTGATCAGCTCTAAAGTTTCAGGTTGGGGACATGGTTCTCCTGAAGGTGTCACCTTGGAAAGATGTCATCCAATTCAGGAAGAGGGGGAAATTGGGCCCCAAGTATATCGATCCTTTCAGGGTTCTAGCCCGGGTTGGCCAGGTTGCCTATCGCTTGGATCTTCCCGAGGAGCTCAGTCAGATCCATAACACTTTCCACTTCTCTCAGTTGCAGAAATGTTTAGTGGATGATTCTACGGTGGTTCCATTAGAGGATATTCAGGTGGACAATCGCCTGAATTACATCGAGAGACCGGTAGTGATTCTTGACCGGAAGACAAAAACCTTGAGGAACAAGGTTGTTGAGTTGGTGAAAGTCCATTGGTAGCATCACAAGGGTTCAGAATGGACGTGGGAGCCGTAGGACGATATGAGGGATCACTACCCACAATTATTTGAGGCGACGGACTTCGAGGACGAAGTCTGATTCAAGTGGAGGAGATTTGTAACACTCAAGTTTTTGGTAAGTTTCCTTTTTAACCCTTTGATGCAAATTCTTTTCAATTTGGTCCCTTGGTTAGTACGCGGGGCAAAGTAGATCAAAAGTAAATTGAGAAAGTAAGATGAGCTTTTGATCTACTCCATAAGTAACTGATGCTAGATCTAAGCTCCATTTAGGCCCTATATTCATAAAAATGCAAACTTTATGGATTTTTTTGGTCCTTGCAAGTATTAAGACCTTTATTAAGCTCTTTTTGAACTTTTAAATCCCATTAAACCATGCATGAGTGTAAAGTTGAAAACTTTATGTGATAAGTCCCCCTTTAGGATCAGATCTGAGAGTTTGGCTTGAGGTCTTAACCGATTAAGTGCTTAATGGAGTAGGTTGGCAAACTGGGGAGTACGTTGGGCGTACCTAGATGGTACACTACGCGTACTAGCCCCGGATGGAGTACACTAAGCGTACGAGCTGAGTACGCCCCGCATACTCAGCAGATGGGCTTTTGGGCTTGGCGTCCTCGATATTGAGCCATAGTTGGGGTTTGTAAGTTTGGGCCTGGTTGGGCTAGTGGACTTCTGTTTTGGACTTGGGGCTAGCATGTTGGGCTTCCGTGGATTTAGTCCCATGATAGGTTTTGGGCCCAATTTAGAAGATTGGTCCATAAATTGGGCTTTGGGTTGCCATTTAGGATTTGGGCCTTTTGAGTAGTTGAGTTGGGTCGTGGCTTTGGGCCAAGTTAGATAACGGGGTAAAATTGTCTTTTACCCTGGTTATGGGCCAAGTAGCTTAGACTCTTAGTTATGGGTCGGAATCCAATTGTTACTTGGATGTTATTGTTATTGATAGCACGGGGATTTTTCGGACCAACAGTCAGAGGTTCATTCGAGTGATTCAGCAGCTAGAGGTGAGTTTCCTCACTGTGTTTAGCGGGTCGAATGCACCAATTCCGACCCATGATTTTTTATGCTAGGATGCTAGATGTCTGTGTGACTCTTGCATGTGTTATGCGCTTGTATGCTTGTTGGGCGGGACCCGATGACTGTTATGTATGCTATTTATCTTTGTGATTATTGCATGTGTATGTGTTTATCTATTATATGATTATATGTATACCAGGCGGGGCCCGATGACTGACAGATCTGTATATCGAGCGGGGCTAGATGACGGGCGAGGCCCATTATGTGTTTATTATGTATGGTATGTGGTATTTTTAGGAACTCATTAAGTTTTGTGCTTACGGTTTTCAGTTTATGTTTCATGTACTTCTGGTTCAAAGGGGAAGATCCCGAGATGATTGCAGTGCACACACCACATCGTTCTGCATTTTATTATTACTTTGATGTTTTATGATATACTATGCTCCACCATGATTTTATGATGATGTTTTGGGATAATAGTTTTATTAATTTAAAAACAAATTTTTTTGGTCTTAATTTTTAGACGTTACATATCTAGATAATAATATTGTATGGTCATGTAATTCACACATAGTGATGCACAACCCCAAGAAGATTATTTCCAACAACATTCATTCGCACACACAAATGCCATATGCAACTTACATAAACATTTATAGTAAGAGCAAAAACTTTTACCACATTTAGTAGCATGAATAATTTTAAAAATATTTTTGACATGTGTCCTATATTGGAAAAAATATATATATCACCAAGTAATCACCTTAGTAGTCAGGTCAACTAACTAAAATGTTCCCTTTGCTCTTTGTCTTCAACCTCCTTTATTCTTTCTTCGGTTCCTATAGAATTTTCCAATTGGAATGGTTAACTAATCATCAATATATGTTCCACACATATAATTAGTTTCCATTGGTTCACACAACCAATTCAATTCTCTAAATTGCATTCCACAACATGTTCTATGTTGTCTAATAAGCTTCTATAGCATTACAACCCACCCATTCATTAAATAATAACTAACAATGTTTTTTTGCTAGATATATGATTCTTTCTTTAATAAATTGGTGTACTTAGATACTCATCAAAAGAACAAGCAATTGGCATCGATACATGTTTCCATAATATATTTCATTATTATCCAACCTTAAGTTATACATGCAAATAGTTCTCCAAAGTAGGGTTTATAAACATATCCAATAATTTGCAAATTAAGTTATTAAAATGAAGGTAATTAGTTGTTACCTGTAATTCTTGACCTGAATCAGAAAACCCCTTTAATTTGCCACTGAACCCTCCTTGATTTTCATTCACACTCTTTTTACGTCAAGAACTGACTCGCAAGATTTTCCAAGGTTATGGTGTTAGAAATGACAAAAAAAAAAGGCTTAAAATGGTTAAAACGTGATGGTCAACGCTTAGATTCACATGTGCACCCTCCTAAACCCAAAAACTCACCTAAAAGCCAACTCAGGTGCTAGTTACACATTGAGTAGGGATGTAACCGGTTCCATACCGAACCGGACTGGAACTAGAATAATCGAAGACCGATTAAATAGTGAACGGAAAACCGAGAACCGCACCGAATACCACTAACTAGTTCTGATTTGGTTCTACTAGAAAGTGTGTTATCTAAGAAGGTGTCCGGTACGGAACCTGCCCGAACTGTATGGTTCTGGTTTGGTTTTTCAAGTAAAAAGCTCATCCCTAACAACGAGAGTGGGCTCCGCCTGCCTTAATGTGCCTCCATGTGCTTCATATAGTTAACTTCTTTTTTCATGTATTCCGTGTATGAATTTATTTCAATTTTGGACAAACATAACTCTTTTATACGAGCTCTGTTTGAGCTTATTCTTTTTCCTATAAGTTCCTTGTTGTCTTGGCTACAACATAGAATCAAGATACCATCAATTTCATATAGTGAAATTTGATTTTTAAAGTCATTTCCAAGGGTCGTTACTCATTTCCTTCACTTGTTGGGCTCATTGTAGACATATGAAACCTTCATTGCATACATATGCCTACCCTCATTACATACCTACGCCTTTTTACATACTATGTCTACCTTCATTGTAGACATCCCATATTGCAGGCATATGCCTACCCTTTTTGCAAACATACCCGTTATTGGAAACACATGTCTACCCAAATTACAGACACCCATTAATGCAGACATATGCCTACCATCTATGCAAACATACCCCTTATCGTATACATATGCCTACCCTCAATGCATACATACTTCTTATTGCAAACATATGCATATTCTCATTTGGTGGCGGACACAAAAACTTACCGTAGTAGTTGCACAATTTTTTTCCGACCAAATATAATAACATAAAAATGACAATGTACTAATCTGTAACCAATAACCAAGTTTCACAATTGTTGCATTGTTGTGGAATTTTATTTTATAATGAAAAGTTTATTGTACTATGTCTGATATTCATGTTTGTTATAGTGATTATAGTATCGATTTCTTTTTAAAATCAATCATTTTAAAAATAGTTTACACATTCGTATCTTGGAAAAAAAGTTGACAAAGGGATTCGAACATGGTTATCCAGCCGAAATACATAATATTTATGTCCAATAAGTTGCACAATAATGATAATAATAATAATAATAATAATAATAATAATAATAATAATAATAATAATAATAACGTTTCAGAGGCGAAATGGCCTGGGACACCTAACAGGTCCGCCACTGCTCTCATTGCAGATATACACCTTATTGCAGGTATACTTTCACCCCCATTGCAAACATACCCTTTACTGAAGACATACTCCGATAAGATTCTAATTCATTTTTCTACACCTTATCAGCTTTGAAATAGTAACTTTTTTGCTCTCCTGATAGACCTGATTCTTTTTGCATTGTATTCTTTAGTATCCTAACCACATACCGTAATAATTAAATCACACAGCCCTAAATATGGATACCTGTTTGTCATTTTACAAAATTCCATACTTGTACAAATTTTTACATATATGATGAGTTGGCTTTATAAACTAAAAAACTGATTTTTCAACTACCACGTGAAACAAAACACCTCACAGACAATTCTACTAAAATATCATTGAGGTAACACTAAAGAATTACCATGGAGGTTACGTATAAAAGAAGAATGTGTTTTGCTACTATTCACCATTAAATAAGGGCACCTCTGGATTACTTTTATTACTAATTACATAGGGGAAACACTGAATTGTCAATAAAACTATAGTTTTCCTTTCACAAATAACATAAACAGCAACCATAAATGATTACAGGCAGCGACTTCGGGGAATGAAAATGAAAATACTTAGAGCTCAAAAGATCCACAAATACAAACTCTAATTAAAAAAATATCATTTAAGGAGTGCAGTATTTTACTAAAATCCCAGCAGCTTCTTGCACTTCAATTTCAGAGATCAGTCATTTTCACCAGCTTATTGTAAAGAATACGGTCATCCCTCCCAGTGTTGCTCTCCAGCAGTGCACTTTGTACGAGTTCCTGAATTTTGGAAACATAATAATATTATCAGATATTTATTTTTCACAACTACTATTAAATCATGGATTATTATTTACTACCTTGATGTCCCTGTGAGACATGAATTTTCCCATTGCATGTAGCATCAACCTTAAATCTTCAACCTGCAGAATGTGACCATTATTAATAACTCAACTTTAATAATGCTGTTTCTTTTTTTACTTAATCTGGACAGAAATAAGACAATGGGTTAAAAAAAAATAAGCATGATTTTACCCTAATGTAGCCCACACGATTGCGGTCAAAAAACCTGAAAGCCTGACATGAACAGGAGATATTTTAAAAAATTTAACAAAAGACTTTATAAAAATTCACAGGAATAACACATTTTAAAGATGAAATACCTGCAAAAGTTCCTTGTTAATGGTAACTGGAGCTTCTTTCTTCTTCTTTGTGTCCACCTTTTTCTCCTCAGCCTGCAACTTTGTGTCTGGATTCACAGTTACTTTAACAGCAGCAGCAGCAGAATTCTCTTCTTCAACTTTCACTTTTTCTTCTCCATTTTCAGACTTCACATCCATGTCAACTTTTTTTTCATCCTCTCCTTTCTCCTATAAAAAGTACCATAAAATATGAGACTTCACCAATTAAATAAAACACATCAAATTCAGAAAATAAAATTCACTTGCCTCATTTTTGGGACTTGCATCTGCCATTTCTTCATCATCTTCTTCAGGATCTTCTTCAGGGTCTTCTTCTGGATCATCTTCTGGATCTTCTTCTTTTTCTGATTCATCTTCTGGTTTTGTGTTCTCCACATCATCAACCACCATTTTTTCATCTTTAACCACAGTTTTTTCATCACCTACTTCTTGCAATGTTTCAGTTTTATCTGATTTGCTTTCAGCCTTAACATCTTCGGTTTTCAAGCGCTTAGGAGATGATTTCTTAGTTTTATCTTTTTCCTTTTTGTCTGAAGCTTCTTCCCTCTGTCTCTTCTTTTGGTTCCTTTTAGCCACAAACTTGATTCGCAATTTCTAAGATTAAAAAAAAAAAAAGGATTAGAGAAACAGTAAAAGAATAAACTAAGTGTAATTAAAATGAAATCTTATGAACAAATACTAACCTGGAGAAATGTTAATATCCGAGTACCCATTTGATATTGAAGCATTTCATAAAATGTTTCAGCAAATAAAGATAGCTGACAACATGAATCAAGGTCAGGAATATAACAAATTACACATAATATGATAATAATAATAATAATAATAACAGAGTAATTAAGAAATAACAATATAACATTAACATGTTACATACCTCGACTGTAGATTCTTCAATATCTTTATCAGTGTAATCCAAGAGTGAATCCAGTGAAAGTGACATTGAACGCAACTGTTGAAAAGAATTTAACAATTAAATAAACAGTTTGTGATATGAAAGATAATTTATATAAGAATTAATATGAGTAGGAATTAAAAACACATACTTTTGAATTCTTGTTCCCTTTTGTTTGAAGAATGAACCCTGGATGACGTGGAGGCTCTTCAGTTTTTTTCTTATCTTTTACCTCTTTACTCTTTGATTCAGTTTTACCATCTTTATCTTTTTTCTTATCTTTCACCTCCTTCTTGTCAGACTTATCATCATTTTCAGTCTTCACTTTAATTACAGAACTGCCCTCCGTTTTACCTTTCTTCTCTTCCTTTACTTGTTTGTTTCCAGTTTCATTTGAAACACCTGAATCCTTTTGCTGCTCAGTGACAGGTGGCACCACCTCAGCAACCGGTTCACTGTTCTCTGACTTTATTTCATTTCCCTGATTGCCCTCAGCAATAATTGCCCCTGCTTCGTTTTCTTTAACTACTTTATCCTTAACAGCTATCTTTCTCTTAGTAACCCTTTTAATAATCTTCTTTTTAACAATAGTTTTAACACTTGCACCAGCCACGTCAGCAGTTTTTGGCTTTTCCTCAAAACCTTCTGGTTCCCTAACTGGGGTCACCTCAGATTGTGTACTTTCATCTTCTTTTTTAACGGATTTCACCACTGGGGTCTTTTTGGTAATTTTCTTTTTAGTCTTAACAGTAGAAGGATTAGGAGTAACAGATGGCTCAGCCTCTTCAACAATAACATCTGTGTTTGTGGTAGTAGTTTCTTCACTATTCTTTGTATCCATTGTATCAGTTTGTTTGAGGGCGTTTCCGTCCTTTTCAGCTACAACCTTCTTTTTAATTACTTTTCTTATCTTCTTCTTCCCACTACCAGGTGTCTGAACACCAGTAGCCTTTTCTGTCTGAATCTTTGTTGCAGAAGTATTGTCTTCATCAACTGTCTCAACAACATCTTTCTTTTCTGTTTTTTCTGTCTTTTCTGTTACTGCATCTGTTTTCTCCCCTTCTTTTTCGACTTCTTTTGCTTTAACTTTTGTGACAGTTTTTCCTGTTCCATTAGTTTTTGAAGCTGATCCAGATGTTCCAGCCTCTTTCTTTTTTCCAACCTTTTCATCTTTTTTCAAATCTTTTGATGTCCCAGAATCCTTATCTTTCTGGCCTTCCTTCTTTTCACGTGATTTCTACAAAAATAAACAGAAGATGATTTTAATCTTATGCTTGTAGTAGGGGTAAAGTAGGAAACAATATACCTCTCTTTTAAGAGCATGAAGGCGCTCTCTCTCAGCAACTGCCTTTTTGTGGGCAAGCCACTGATCTTTCCATGCATCTATTGAAGGTAAGCAATTTGATAAATCTGGAACATAGAGTACAGTGACTTCCTTATGGCTAAAAAGTCCATCACTTCCAATTCTGTCATAGTGAATCTGCAAATGGCAATGAATTACTTTTAAAAAAATTCATTATAAAAGTAAGTTTATACACACAACTAATAAGCAAAAGAATTACCTCAAGAAATGGGTTCCAATTTTGGCACTTCTTCAAGTCAAGTCCTGTGAGCTCCTTGGCATACCTAGAAATTGTAATTTAAATAATATAAGAAAGAGAAGATATTTATAAGGATAAAATTAATCATACAAAAAATGAACCTTGAAACAGTTTGAACTAGGGTAGATTTGTCTACAGAAGGATCGTTGCCATCAATAGTGTCCCATGAACCTCCAATTGCCATGAATGAACTCCCATCTTTGAGAAAAGCAAACCTCAGCATATTGCAGAGATGGGGAACGCGATCCTCATAGTTTCTTTCGGATGATAGCTCCTCCAAAGCATTATTGCTAAGCCCACTCATTAATATCATCTGATATTAGGATATACAAAGGACAAGTATGTAAATAATCAGTTATACACTTGTTAGTTAGACTGTTGTTGGTGAGTTAGTTAAGTGGTTGGAAAGTTAGTTAATATCTTTACCTTGGCATTCCACCGAGTAGTTCCACTTTCCAATTTTCCAATACCATCAGCCACTGTTTTGGTGGCTGTTTGATTCTCAGTTGTCGTGTCCTCTTGAACAATATCATGCTCAAAACTGTTCAACAGCACCAAAGTTGTTGATATTATTGAGGTGACAAACAAAAAAAATAGAAACAAAACAAAATAAGAGGAAACATACCTGATAGGGGTATTGAAAGGAATACGAAGCTCCTCCCTTGACCAATTAACAACCACCTGAAACAGTTTTCACTCAAATGAATGATGACAATAATGAAGAATGAAGGAGATATTGATTTGTATAAAGACAATGTACCTTGGTACATTCTGGGGAAATAAAAAGCCTAGGATACCGTTTATCCATAGACAAATAATCCCTCTCAGTGTCTACCAAATTGGATGAATAAACCTGCAAATATACCAATTCAAATCATTGAAAATGACTGACAAGAAACAAGCATTCAAGTGTAATGAGCAATTAGAAGCATCGAGAAACTAGCCACGAACAAAATGTCTTGGAATCTTTAAAGCTTAAGTCTTTATTGTACGAAGAGAATGAACTCAAAGATGAAATACAAAATAATTCTACAGCCATCTTCATCAACTGGAACAACAACCACCTTATATCGCCCAAAAACACCATCAATGGAAATCAATAGATGTTGCACAGAAAGGGTAAATGAAGGGCCAATCAGATAATCCCAGAATTTACACCATAGCTTAGAGCAAAAAGACAATGGAAGCAAGGACAAATAGCAAACAAACAGAGGGATGACAATGAAGGGAAAGTCAACAGAGAGAATTGGAGGTCAGGATGAGGATACTCAATATATAGAAGCTTTCAGAAGGCAGGTCCTCTGAAAGGAGAAATGAAGAGGTGTATATTGAACGACAAAGGTCATATGTGTCTTTTTACCTTGCAGACATATTCTCTTCGTTTTTCTTTGACAGGTGAATGACGCCTTCAGTTCAGCATGACATATGACAGAACATCAAGTTAGTTATGAAGGCTCCAAGATACACACATACACTAACACAGAGCTATACACAAAAGTAAGCAACAAATTCCACCTATGCGAAGAAGCTGGTGATTCCCGCCTTAAAGTCCTCCCAGCCTTGACCGATGTTGACCCACCTCGGTCCCTAGAGATTCTTGGTGGGGTCCGCTCCCTTCTTACTTCAAGACCACGTTTCCTTTCCTTCTCCCGTCTTTCCAACATTATTTCCCTTTCCCTCCTTCTCTCTCTTTCCCTTTCCCTTTCCCTTTCCCGTTCCCGTTCTCTTTCCCGCTCTCTTTCCCTTTCCCGTTCCCGTTCCCGTTGGCGTTCCCGTTCCCGCTCCCGTTCGCGTAAAATCTCCCTGCGGCGGTCTTCCTCTCGTCGTTCGATTTCCCGGTCCAGCCTGGCATAACCATCGCGTGCCAGCATGTCACTTGGATAGTCTGAGTCATGAAGTGACTTTCCAGAAGCGTACGCCCTGCCAGGTGGCAGGCTAACACCATATCCAGGATTTGCATAGACGAGATCTTCCACATCTCTCCGTGGGGCAGCTCCTAGAATCGAGGGTGTGCCACTGATCATTGACATGGCATGAAGATCAGCATCCATTCTTCCTCCATATGGCAGAAGTTCTTGGCCTCCATGACGAACAGTAGCTGCTCTTGCTAGATAATCAGCTTGTCTGCCATAAATGTTTTGCTACTTATGAAGATTATGGATAGTTAATTAATATATATGTAGATTATCTATTGTATTTGTATCCTTGTGGATGGGAAGATGTAAAGAATGGTCAAAACATATTGAAGGATAACATAAGGAATGGAATAAAAAGTCAAAGTCAAAGACATGTAAAGTAGTATACCTAGAACTCCCATCTACAGAAGCTGACTGGAGTGACTGAGCATGGAGCAGTTCTTGGCGTAGTGCTGATGCTGCATCTAAACGATCATAAATGTCCGGCTGTACACAAATGTTACACATCAGCAAAACTGATTGGAGAAATTTGATGTAAAAAGATTAAATTCATGCACCCAAAACCTGATGTTGATGACCAAAAGCAATGGAATCAGCAAACCGAACAGATGACTCGTTTTGCAAATCTCTCCCAGAATATGCACTTGCTCTTTCAGTATATGGGAGTCTATCTCTATCCCCTGATGGATAATCAGTTAGCATCTTTTCCCCTTTCTGCCCATACTTTTGGGTAGCTGCAGGGTAGTCCCCAGATGTGAATTTTGGTGAGTCTTGCATGGTTGAACCATAGCCACTTCGACCTTCCAAAATAGAAGGTCCAGCTCCTTTGCTACTTGTAGGTGGAACCTGGAAAGATGACATGATAATTAACAAATTCTTTAACTTTCATATTTAATCACAAGATGCTCATAACAGATTATACAGTTTACTAACCTGCAGAGCACTGTTGAGTGCAGTTGAACCATACACAGAAGTATATTGACCACCATAATGAGTTCCAGCAGATGGATGACCACCTAACAAGGTTGAATGACGTGAAGCAATGGGCATTTGAGAGGCAGCATCAGCTCCCAGCTTCATAAGATAAACAATGAGCCAGAAAGCACAAAAAGGTTGAAAAATAATTGTAGTAGGTGTTTCACTAAAGATGTTACAACTACAATAGTAATGACTTCTTCCACTGAAAAGATAAACATTACAAAAGACTAATTATAAAACCGTACAAGTTTAGTTGTCAAAAAACAATTTTTTTCTGGCAGACATTGTTTTTAGAGTTTTGTACTTCCTAAAGAAACTTTGTATGCTGAAATGAAATGAAATTTGAACTTAAAAGCCGTCACATTCTACCTCATAAGCCTTTAGGTGAATATTTTCAGCAAAAAGGAGCACAATGTGGTATCCTAATACGCAATGAAATCAACCACATAACAGAAATACTAGATATATAAATGTAAGAAGTTTGCCATGACAGCCATTTTCCTAAACAGAAAAAAACCTAGTTTTTCTCCAATCACTCTCTCTATATAGGTTTCCAAATCCAAACTAATCACATGTATTTTAATTCAAATGTTACTTTCAACTTGACCACTTAAGGTATCAAGCCGGATTGGAAAGTCATGTTCTATTACTTCTTCTTGATTCATATGGCATATCGTTCAATTGTAACAACTACACTCACACGTAAAGGAGTTAAAACAGCAAGCTTACATTTTGACCGTAGGCAGATTGACCAGAGTAGGACTGTGGCTTTGGCTGTTGCTGTTGCTGCCCATACGAATTATTCCCCCTGGAAGAATACATTCTTTTTCACGAGAGCTAGAAATCCAGACAACCTACAAAACTTTCAAAGATGTCAATAAAAAGGAACACATAACCCAATTCAATTTGTACAACAGACATTCAATTCACTGCTAAATGATTACTTTGATTGCTACGGTATCGTTCGTAGGGGAAAATAAAGGTATGTCCGGCAAACGTTTAAAATTGGATTGAAACAAAATCAGCATAGAGTTTGACCTCAGTTCGACTGATGAAGCCTAAATTCCATGCTCCCAAGAAGTGCCTACGCTATCATAAAGATGTATGGTGGAATCTGACGTACCTGTAAAACCGATTACGGCGAAGGTTTTCGTCGTTGCCGATCGCCAGCCTAATTCACCAATCGAACAATGAAAGCCAATTTGGGGAAAGGCCTTCAGCCCTAGTTTCGTTTATACCATTACCAGCTCAATTTGAGCGACTTTACACGGCCCTTTCAAACTTGGGCCCTGGTCAAAGGTCATGATTAAATTACGAGATTGCACTGAGATATTCTCGTTTTTGAAGTTTAAGGGGTGTTTGGGAGTGTTTTTTTAATTCTAAAAGTGCATTGGTTTATAGTTTTAAGGTGATTGGATTAGTTTTAAATAAGTCAGTAAGTTAAAAAAAGTGTTTGACTTAAAAATTCATTTCTAAGATATTTTGATTAAAAAGTTAAAAACAGTTGCAAAAAGTCAAGTTTTACATGTTTTTTAAGTCTGTAGGGAGTGGCCGCGGTTTCTAATTTGCTTTTTTAAATTTTTAAGGTTTTTTTCAAGTTAAGCAATGTATGGTATTTTTATTTTTAATTAATAAAATATTATATTTAAAAAAAATAATAAACCCAAGTAATGCAATGTAATGTTTTTGTATTTTGAAGTATTGAAAAATTATATTTTTTTATTAAAAATGAAGTTTTATTTAATTAAATTATTAAAAAAAATGTGGCACCACTCCTTGGGTGTGGCAAAAAACCACACTTGTGTGGTAAAAAGTGATGTGGCGCACATGTGGCAGTGAAGGGAGTGCGGTTTCGGTGGCACCACTCCCTCCAGCCTAAAAAGTGTTTTTTGAAGCTAATGAAAAAGTTATTCCGAAAAGTGTTTTTGAGTTTGTCAAACACTTTTTTTTACTTATTAGTTTTTCAAAGAGTCAATAAGTCAATAAGTTGTTTTGAAAAGCAATCTCAAACACCCCCTAATTAGAGTAAATTCCACCATTGGTCCCTACGCTAGCTACACTCTTTCGCCTTGTTCTCGAGTTTTTTTTACGAATGAAAGGAAGGTATCGGAAAGGGAATAAGAGGAAGGGGAAGATAAAGAATGGTTAGTTTTTCTTTCTCATTCATTTCCCTCCCAATCATCCCAAAAGTAAGAGGAAATTTTTTTTTATAAAATAAGCATACTCTCCCCCTCTTAATCCTTTTATTTATTTCATTTTCCCTTTTTAAATGAAACTCGAGAACATCCATTCTTTTTCTTCTTTGTCTCTCCCCAAAAAAAAAACATACACACACACCTATTTTTTTCATTTCTCCTCCTTAAAAAAAACCCAAGAACACATATTTCTTTATCTTTCCTCCTTTTTCCTTCTTTAAAAAAACTCGAGAACAGAGTGTTTAAGTTTTAGTAAATCAATGTCAAGCATTGTTATGGTTTCAAAATCAAGTATATTTGGTTTCTACTTTAGCCACATGAACTCCGTTAGAATTCTTCATGTGCTCTACATATGAGGGCAAATCCGTCTTTCCCACATATTTTTCTGCGAGCCAATTTCTTATTGCCAATTCAAGTGGCAGGGTCATGTTGCTTTCAAAATGTCATCTTTTTCAATGAAATTGATGCCTTCTACATGCATAAATTCTAATGTAGTTAGATGCAAGTATGGATATAAATGTCTAATTTCGGTTTCATGCACGGACGTAGGTTTTGGTGTTATCCTAATTTTTAAGTAATTAAATTCTAGGGTTATTGTCACTGTAGCCCAACCAACTTATCGTTTTTATTTTAAAATGTCCTTTATGTTAGTTTTTGTAATCTAAAGGCATAAAATTTATATTTGCCTACTAAACAAGGACTAAAACATATAATAGTCGTTTCCTTAAGGATGTGGTTTTTATGAAAAAGAAAAAAAAATAATTAAAGGTGTGGCTTTTTTGTATTAAAAAAAATCATTTTGAGATCCCACTGGAGATAAGTTATACCTAATTCCAAAATCCAATTCATTTAAACTATCTTCGTCTCCAACCATCATCTACTCAATTTTCTCTAAAGATCCTCCAATCTTTCTCTGTCATCTCCTCCGGTTTCATTGAATGCAACAGCCTCTTTTGGCCTGTCCCCAATCCCATCCTTCTTCCTAATCTCGTCTCTCAACTCTTTCTCGTTCTTTGCGGCTAACTTTCTCTTATCCCGATCCATATCAGCATGAAAACCTCTTCCAAATATAAGATGAGCCTCGTGAGAGTTTCGATAAAGAATATTCATATCACGAGAAGTGTCCCCGGTGTTCCACTTTGATTTACAGGGGCATTTTTCCAGTTTATTGGATTTAGATCTCCCCTTTGTTCTTGAAAGTTGTTTTTTTATTTGGGTTTTTAGTTGGAAGATTGATAGGGGGCAGTGGTCGATGATGGTGTTCGGTGGATTAGGGCATTTATGATCTGTTTTGTTGGTCATAATAAGTTGTGTATCCATTAGATCTCAAAGAATAAAATACAAATTGAAGAAATTGAGATACAGAAAACACAGTTAGATGGAAGAAGGAAGTGAGTCAACGAGATATTGGTGCCATGCATGCAACAAAGTAGTCAAAATGTTTACAGAGGCTAAGACGATCAAGTGTTTGTCATGTAACGACGGATTCGTGGAGGAACATGATAACATAAGGGTTGATAATCACAACCACTAACACCAACTCGCCAAAGATTCAGAATCTGACATTGTTATGTCATCGTTGGCTCCAGTTTTATGGTGGTTGTGGTGGAAATTCATTTGACTCCTCCAGCCGCGGTCCACAAAACAATCTAATCATATCCCTAGGTGATTACTTTGTGGGTCCCAAACTGGAGTTACTCTTACAAATTCAGGCGGCGAATGATCCAAACTGGTACTAAACACTACCAGCAAAAAAAGAGGCGGTGAAGACTATGCGGACGATGAACATCAATGGTTGGATCTTCATAGTTCAGGTATAGTTTGCAAGGTATCAATTACCTTCCTTAAGATGAATCAAAAATCAAAAAAGCTTCACATTCTGTCATTGTCAACACCAACTGGATCTTCGGAGAATATGGTTCATCCCGAAAACTCTCTGGAACTATCCTTTGGCCTTTTAACAGTCTTTTCTCATCAACATCAACACGCGTGGCATATGACATGTCATATTTATTAAGTGACATAGAGGTTTAAGGAAGGGGTTCACCGGGTGACTGTAACGCCCGTAGATTCAGGCTAGTCAATTTAGAGACGATAAGCGTCAAAAATGACTTTTTAATAGAAGATTATTTAGAATAAATAATCTTAACCAAGTCATAGTATATGTTACAAGGGTTCCGTACATATAAAGAACGTCGAAGTTCGAGTTATTACGAAGAAGTTATGGTCCGTCGAAGTTTTACGGCAAAACCGGCACGGCACCGGGAGACGTAAATAGTGAATTTACGGTAGAAGACTTTTTAGCCTTAGTGATCTAAACAAAATTTATAGTATACGTTAAACCGAGAACGTACAAAAAAAGAACACCCAAATCTGACTTCGTATGAGAAAGTTATGAATTTTCTAAGATTTGGCATAATAACAGTGCACGACCCGAAACTCGAATTTTAGATCGAGCGGTTTTTAGCCTACGTGACCTAAATGAGAGTTGAAGATCTCATTAATAGGAACTCAACAGTAAAAAGACAAACGAAAACGAAGTCCGTATGTAGAAGTTATGAATTTTACACGTACATTTAACAGTATAATCTCCTCGTACTGTTAAATTTAAGATTGGTCGAGAATTAGCCGACGGAGTCAATATGAAAGTTGTAGATCTTATTTTTACCTACGCGTGGATATAAAGAACGTCGAAAACGGAGCTCGTATGCGAAAGTTACGGGGTTTAGAAGTCGGCAGGGTGCTGCTGCAAAAGGGGTGACGTGGCACAATCTTGGCTATTGCTTTCTCCCCAAGGCTTGCCACTAGATGGTGACATGTGGCACTAAATTCAGCCATATTTCACCCTATAAATACAACCCCTTCCACCCTCATTTCTTCACACCTCCACCCTTCTCTCTCTACTCTCTCTCTAAACCTCCCAAAACTCCCCTAGCGCTAAAAGAAAGCCCCGGAGCGCTCGACGGCTCCGAGAAGAACAGCTTTCGGCTCGGAAGTTCTGCCCCTGCAGAGCACGGCTTCTAGCCAAACCCCCTCGTAGGTAAGATACGCCTACCTAATTTTTAATATAGCTTTTATTTAAATATAGTAACGTTATTAGGACCTTATAATAATTATTTGAGCTATTATTATGGGTTATATAAGTGTCGTTATAATATCTTTTTAACCACTCGCGGTACGGGGAATCCGGTTTGAAAGGCCGCCTGGGTTGTTGAATTTCAAAAGTGTTATATGCCAAAATGATCCTGCCCTCCAATGTTTTATGTCTGGCCCCTGTCTGTACATAGTGGTTGAAAAATATTGTTTAAACGCTTATATAATAATAATAATAATAAGACTAATAATTAGTCACGGTAAATATTAGACTAAAATCTAGTGGTAATAATACTAGGTTTCGTCGAAGGAAATTATTTTAAAGTAAACGAAGCGTTGTCCGAGTACCGAGTCACCACCTTATCAAGTGAGTGCATGGTCTCTTTCATCTTACACATAGATATGAAGTATTTAATATAAATTACGTGCTATGTGTGCATATTGTCTGTATACTTGCCGTCTGTGCTGGGTGAAAGATTTTTATACATGTTTTAAATGATTTAAACTGTATATGTATTTTATATCTACAAAATGTGTTGGGTAAAACATAGGTAGATGAAATAGTTGATGTGTGACAAAAACAAAATGATGAGAGGTGATATAGACCATGAGATAAGGGTGAGAGGTAAACCATGAGGGAAGCCTTTTACCCATGTGTTGGCCCCGTCATTCAGCAGAGTATGGATGACAACCACAGACTATTCTAGACAGTCCAGTGGACACTAGCAGGCTCGCAACCTGTAGGTGTTTTGAAATGTGTGCTCACCAGCTGTACTCTAAAAACCCCTTGACATGTGTTGTGAGAGGAGTCTCGGAATCGATACTGTCGATAAAAGAGAATAACCATGTCGACTATGAGACTTAGTGCCTATTGAGTAAACCATGGCATCGATGGACTTCGTGCCGATTCCTTAGGATAATCCTTAGGAATGAATGAACGATGAATAGCTGATTCTTAGGGTAGATCCTTAAGAGTAAATAAGATAATGGGGATGGGTAATTGGGTTGATTGATTGTTTGATGATTAAACATAATGATTATATTATTGTGGGTTGAAAACCCTATGTACTCAGCAGGTTTCCCAACCTGACCCACTCAAGCTTATTTGTATCACAGGTGTCGATATGAAGCTACTTTACACTGAGAGATTTAAAAAAGATGTAGATCACTAGTGTAAATGAATGTAAGTTCTGTTTATGCTTATGTTTCTGTATTGACGATGACATCCCAAGGTTTTGAAAATGAATAAAAATACATTTCTTCGGAAATGCTTTGATAATGTATTTATCATGTTTTTCTGGGAACAAATTCCGCAACATTTTTATTAAAATAGGTACTCTGATTTTTATAAAGCATAAACAAAATCGGTCTTTTTGGCCGTGAAAATGGGGATGTCACAGTGACCCCTTCGCTTTCAAAAATAGGACCTTTTAAAACCATAAAAGTATAGTTTATACCCTTAGAAAGCCAAAAAAATAACAACAAGGCCCTTTTACAATAAAAGCCGAAAGTTTGTTGGGCTACATTGACAATAACCCTAAATTCTAAGGGTGCGTTTAGTTATGGAAAAATGGAAGGTTTTCCGGAAAAAATTTCCAAGAAAAATGAGAATTTTGAAAACACGTTTAGTTCAACAATTTTTCTACATTTTTCACGGAAAATGAAAATTTTCTTTTTTCTAAAATTACAAAAAACTTAAAAAAAAAATTAGAAAACCGATAATCATTGTTTTCCGCATTTTTCCAATTCCAAAATTTTTCTAAAATATAAACACACACCCAACCCCACCACCTCTACCTACCCTTACCCTAACACCCCCAACCCACCATACCCCTACCACCCACTCCCAAGCGCCGCTCCTACAAACACACACACACCTCTATCACCATTACTACTGCAATCACCTACCTACCATCATCACCACCACCACTACCCCATCAGCGCCACCACCACCACTACAATGTAACACTCCAAATCAGGTATTACTCATTAGACCCTTGAAAAGGGAAAAGATGGCATAAAAGGACCCTTAGTACGCGGGGCGTACTCCAGGAGTACGCTTAGCGTACTAAGGATGCATGATCGTGGAGGGTGGTCGCGTACGCAGGGCGTACGTGGAGGTACGCGGGGCGTACGCAACAGAGGAACAAAACCCTAATTCTCAGACTTTACACCTATTTAAACACTCTTAAGCCTCTTGGACTAAACCCTAGTCAGCATCCCCATTCTTATTTCACCCTTCTACACCATAGATACTTTGTAAGAGTGTTTTTGAGCTTAAGGAGTGTATTTGTGGCCATTTTAGTGTACATTCAAGAAGAAGAGGTTACTAAGTAAGCTTGGAGTGGCATTAGGCTTCAAGGATCTGCATCTAGTTCACCTTGAAGAGCTTCTGGAGGTATAAAGCTTTGATCTTTCCATCTTATTCATTAGATCTAGCTAGGGTTTTCTATTTTGTCCCTTTAGTTGGTTTTGGACCTTCTCTTGAGAGTTGAGCAACTCCAGAGGCTGAAATGGTTAGATCTGAACTTTGTGAGCATGTTGGATGCATAAAGGTGCTAGCTTGAAGAGTATACAGACTCCATGCATGAGTTTGAATCTTTATATGAAGTCCTAATGTGAAGAATGAAGTTTTTAAGTCCCATATAGCATGCAAGGGCATAAAGTTGCCAACTTTATGCCCTAGGATGTCTTAATGAGCTCATATATGATATTGGACGTTAGAACTGTTAGATAAGGTGTCTAAGTCCATAACTATATTTGGTATGTACTTGACCCAGTTTGGCATGGTCCATTTGGGTTGCATGGCATCGCAACAATTGGATAGACAAAATGAGAAAATGACACTTATGATTTGTTAATATATTATAAGTTCTAATATATTGATATGAAATCATATTATTTAATTAGTATTGATCAAGAATTAATTTTGTGATTAATATAGACTAATTAAATATATGGGGATTGATTATGTAAATAATTCATTCTTATATAGTGGGCTTATGATCCATGATTCACAAGATTGGGCTAAGTCTCATTGGGTGCTCCATGGAGGTTAAAACCCATGGGTCATGGAGGAAATGAAAAGCCATGCACATTAGGGTTTACATGGTGTAACCCTATATGTGGCACACTATATAAAGAGCCCCATGGCTAGCAAAAAGCGGCCACTAAGACTAAGTAAGGAAGGCTAGTTGATTTTTTGCTCAAGTGTACTTCTCTCAAGTTATTCCAAGAGTTGTGGTGTTGTGTGAAGCATTTGAGGCATCACATTTGGGGTGCTAGGCTCACAAGGTCTTCAGGAACTCAAACAACAAGAAAGGTATGTCATTCTACTAGTTTTTATATTACATGTACCCCAATCACATGCTAGTTAGGATGTAAACATTGGAAAATGAATATTTGCATGTATATTAGAGAAAACATAGATCCAAGGTTTCTAGGGTTGCATGTACACCATAGGAGTGTTAGAATGCTCAAATCCCATCAAGAACATCGAGTATTAAGCACTTAATGGAAGAAAGTGCTTAATCTGTTTGTACGATGGGCGTAAGTTAGAGTACGCCGCACGTACAACTCAAGGACTAAGTACGATGCGCGTACCAGGGTGGTACGCAAGGCGTACGCACCTTAGATGGGCTCGGACTTGTTTTGGGCTTGTAAGCTTTTGGGCCTTAATTAGTCATTGGGTCTGGTCACGTTTTGAGTTAGTGGGCCAGTTTATCTGTTTTGGGCCATAAATACTATGATTGGGCTTTATTGGGCCATGAGGCCCATTAGTGATTTTGGACATGGATTTTGGACCCATTAGCAAAGGAAGAATTTTTGGGCCATTGTGAAAGGACTTGGGGTTTGGGTACTTCAATTGGATTGTGTTCAGTCCTAATCTTGGGTAATGGTATTATTGTTTAGCACGGGTGGTTACGGACTGTTAGGAGAGCAGCTTTCGGATTCAGCAGACAGAGTTGAGTCTCCTCACCATACCAAAGGGTCAAAGGCACCAAGGCGGGCCCATTAATTGTTATGTGATATGCTAGTTATTTGTGATACTTGCATGAAAGACCTCGGGGGGTTCCCGAGGCATTTGGGCTAAGACCTCGGGGGGTCCCGAGGCACCCGGAGTAAGACCCTGGAGGGTTTACAGGGCATCCTTGGGCTAAGACCTCGGGGGTTCCCCCGACACTCGGAGTAAGACCTTGGAGGGTTTCCAGGGCATCCCTATATATTGTATGCATGACTTATGTGATTTATGTAGCTTTTACAGCTAATATGATTATGTGATTATGTGGATTGTGTGGGGTATGCTCTGGGGAACTCATTAAGCATTAGCTTACAGTTTGTGGATTTGTTTCAGGTACATCTGAGCCCAAGGGCAATGGCAAGGCTTGATGGCGCGGCATGCACTCTTCGGCATTTGTGTTGATGGGACACTCTGAAATTTAAAATAAAATGTTGATATTATGGATTTTTGAAAACAATTGTCATTGATATTTAATATGTATGGAAATGATTTGGTTAATTAAAAATGAAAATTTTCTTTTGAAAATCGAGTCGTTACATACAACCCCACGACAACCATCACCATCATCGTCACCACCAATGCCACCGTCACCGCCACAATCACCACTGTCACCACCATCGCCGTGTTATCGCCACCACCACCATTGTTGTCATCATCCAAATCACCACTGCCACTGTCGCCGCCCCACCACCATCGTCACCACCATATTCATCACCACCCCTACCATTTTCTAAAAATGAAAATCGGTAGCAAAATACACATCTAAACACACTTACTATTTTTATAGAATAGAAATAGAAAAAGGAATAAGTTTTAACTAAACGCATTTTCTAAATTTTCTGATGAACACTAAAAACGGAAAACAGAAAATATAAATTGTTTTTTGGTAACTGAACGCGGCCTAAGTTTTTCGCTACAAAATTACAAGTTTCGGGGTGCCCATTTTTCATATATGTTTATTGGCTTGATAAAGGTGAAAGATAGCAACAATAAGAAATCAAAGAAAATTGACTCATAACACATGTAGTTGGTTTGTTACAAACTGTTTTAGTTTATTGTTTGTTATCTTAATGATCCTAATAGCCCTTGTTGTGACATTGTCATAGCCTCGTATGCAATGCAATGTAATTAGTAGATACAAATGTGAAGGCGATGTACTGCATAAAATGGCAATGTAATTTTATTGTTGTAATGTTAATGTGTATGTTTTAATGGCAATGATTTTGAGTTTAAAGAACAAATTTTTATGGTAGGTTAGTGTTTTTTTTTTGTTAGTGTTCGATTAGATAATCCATGAAAGACATTTAGATATTACCAGAATCGCTACAATGTTTATTCTTTTATTCTAGCTTGCAACAACGTGATAACAGGACTCCACTAGAACATAATCGCTACATTTATATTTAGCAAGATATTTGATACCTAAATCCCTTGTTTCGCTAGATGGTGCACCCTTAAATGCTTACAACCTTTTTGTGCTTGTCCTTTTGAACTGGTTTAAGGGGATAATTGTTAACATTAAAAACTTTGGTGGAATTGTTGTAGTTCGTTTTTCCGTTCTTGAGAAACAATGTCAATTGGCCTTTAAATTGTTCAGGGGTCAATTTTGAAGATGACATGGTAAAACAGGTGTATAAAAAGAGAAAATATTGTACGAAACTTCAATAATTATATAATATGGCAGAAATGGTGTGACTTATAACATATTCTGGTAAAGGTTGGAGGAAAGTAGCATTTAAAGTGGTAAGTGGTATGAGGGAAGTAGGCAAAAAGAATTCTTCACTAATATTTGGAGATATATTGATGGGGTGTTTGCATTGAGATCTAGATTTGGGTTGGTCCGATTTAAACTTCGCAAACTTGGTTTAGTTTGATATTTGGAAACAATGAAAGGGGGATAAGAGGATCTAATTTGATTATCTTCCTCTTTTTTAACTCTCACTACTACCCTTTCTAATGCGTTTGAATTTAATCAGTTCATTCATGAGGTTGGTTTGCATGATTTTATTGTAACATCCCGAAATTCAGGTACAACTATTTAGCCCTTCTTTTATTCAAAGTGTCAAGTTAAGCCCTTAAGAGGAATTGGTAGCAACTGAGTACGCTGGGCGTACTCAAGAGTACGCTGCGCGTACTCATGCGCTTATTTTGGACGCGGACTCGCCTGAGTACGCTGGGCGTAATGTGTCCAGGTGCAAACCCTAATTTCTGACTTGTGCCCTATATATTGGATGCTAAGGCTTATTTCTCAGCCTCCATAGCAGTGAGTAAAACCCTAAGAGAGAACTTTTCATCGTTCTTAGTGAGTGTGTGATTTTGGAGCTAAAAGTGCCTTGGTGTGCTAGTGAAGAAGAAGGAGAGGAGTTTGTGGAGACTAGAGCTTGAAGTGCAAGTTTGGATCTGAGATCTACAGAGGAAGGAGCTGCATTTGGAGGTATAAAGTTCAAAACTTTCCTCTTAATTTGGTTTGTTGCTTCATGGACCATTTTAGGGTTAAAAGTGTTGGATTAGGTGTCTAAGCCCATAACTATAATTGGTATGTACTTGAATTGATAGCAGCACAGTCCTTTTGGGTTGCCCTCAACCTAGCAACTGGACAAGGAAATTATGAAAGGAGAGATATTAATTTATAAGATTAATAAATTAATATATATATATATAAATGATTTATTAATATGTTAATGGATTAATATATTAATTAGAAATCATTATGTTTAATTAATTGTTAGCCAGAAATTAATCAGAATTGATTTTGGGGTTAAAAGAATTAATTATAAGGTGCAGGGACTAGTTTGCAATTATCTAATAGTTGAGTGGAAGGCTCTAGAACCCCCTTGGAAGAGGGTGGACGAAATCTTTAGGGGAAACCCTAATAATTTCGTCCATAGGGGCTTGGATAAGGCCCTTGGGTTTGCTTAGGCCCTAAGCAAAGGATAACTAGGGTTTCCCTTAAACCCTAGATCCCTCAGCTATATAAGGAGCCTCCTGGTTCATGTTTTTGGTGACTCTTTCTTTTGAAGAAACCCTAAGGCCGAGATTTTGCATACTCCCTCTCTCTCTCTTCTACTTTCCTTCTTGCTAGTTTGGGTGTGACTCCATTAGAGGCATTACACTTGTGGTGCTAAAGCTTCCAAGAAGATCAAGATCGAGATCAAGGGAATATCAATTGTTTGCTATAACAATTGAAAGGTATGTAAACCCTAAACCCTAGTTTACTATTTTCGAAATTAGCCTCTCTCCTCTAGGGTTCTTGTTTTGCAATTCAAAGTTGTATGTTCAATAGTTAAAACATAGATCCAAAGTAGGTTGCATGTGAACTTAGGAATTGTTTCTAGTTTATTTGTTGTACCTAAAACCCATCAGTGGTATCAGAGCCATTGTTGTTTTAAATTGAATTGCTACAATTGTTGAATTGCAAATTAGGGTTTATAGCTATTAAACCCTAAAGGCCAAATTTTCGATTTCTAGGGTTTTGGATCAAAGGGTTTTTTCGAAAACCCTAGCCTCCAAAGAACCCTAATCGAAATTAGGGTTAGGGTTTTGAAAACCCTAGCCTCCTCCCTTGTAAATTTCGAAATATGCTAGAGGATAACTAGGGTTTCTTGTTTTTTTGGATAATTGTTACTTAATTAGATTAATTGGATAATTATCCTTACCCTATTTTTCGAAATTAGAGGGATAAGGATTAGGATTAAATTAATTGATTAATTTAATTAGATAATCCTTACAAGATTTAATAATTTGATTAATAGTTAATTAATAGATAAATATTAAATCTAGTGAATTGGTTTATTTAAATTTGAATTTAACAGCTTAAATTTCGAAATTTATATAAACCCTTGAAGTTTTAAAAAGTTTTAAAACACACCTTATATATATATTATAATTAAAGGTTTAATATTATATGTATAAGAATATGGTCAGTCAAATCGCTAGTATGCCTCATTCACGAAGCTAATCTATAAGGGGGGTATAAGGAAACTGCCTATAAAATGGTAGTTGAATGGGTGTCCACTCTCACCCACCGCTTCCTTGATTAGTGGAGGGTCGTTAGCAGAACGGATTTGATAGGACAACTACTTGTCATTAAAAGTATAATGATATTAAAGAAAGTACTAGAACATTATTTTCAAAATCCCAACTCTAGTTACTTTAGGAAAAATGTGAAAAGTATGCTAATCCATGAAATTGCACATTATGCTTTATTGGTCGTTAGTGGAGCGTGTGTGGTTAACCAGCACACTAAAAGGCACTAATAAAGAGTAGCAATGGGTATCTCATAATTGTCATTTTGATGGAGCGTGTGTGGTTTACCAGCACATCAATAGTTAATGATAAAGACAATGAGGTTACCAAGCACATTTGCATGGTTATTCACATCTTGTTTGTGATCCTCGGCATCCCAGTCACAAATAGAAGAGCATAATCTGAGAATAAAACATGTCATTGAATAGTTTCAATGTATCTCAAAAGAATTAGGAATTTCACTTCGTTTGTTTCGTCTAATGGTGGAATTGGTGAATCGTCATTCACCTACCTTTATGAAATTTGCACTTGGATCTCGGCATCCCATTTCTAAGTTGTGAATCTTCATAGTTGGATCCTAACCTTGATACTATATCTTTGGGTTATTCTATTAAGGTATCTTGAAATCTAACTAAAACTTTCTTTCTTTTCAGATGTCTACTCCTGGAAACACTTCTGCTTCGTCCTCCTCCAACCAAAACTTCTCTTTGCTCAATATATGCTCCAAAGTCGTTATGGATGGCTCAAACTATAACGATTGGATGCGCAACATCAAGATGGCTCTTCGCTTCGAGAACAAAGAATATGTTCTTGAAAAGGAGCTCAAAGAGCTTGATGAGAATGAAGCTACTCCTGAAGATCTTGCTGCCTACAAGAAACATTACGATGATGCTACCAAAGTGGCATGCATCATGGTGGCAACTATGTCCCCAGAACTGCAGAGGTACTATGAGGACTACTAGCCTTTCGAGATGAACAAGGACCTTATGGAAAAGTACCATAAGCGAGCTCGTCAAGAAAAGTTCGAAGTAGTCAAGTCACTCATGGCTTGCAAGATGAAAGATGGGGAGTCAGTTGTGTCACATGTGCAAAGAATGCAACGCTACATAGAGCGTTTGGTCAAGCTCAATATTCACTTTGATGAGGAATTGGCCATTGACATGGTCTTGAACTCACTTCCTGAATGTTATGGTCAGTTTATTCTAACTTACCATTTGAACAATACTGAGCAGACCTTGGCCCAATTGCACAACTTGTTGCAGACAGCTGAGGCAGGGATGAAAGGTAAAAGTATACCCTCCACACCTGCTAGTGCCCCTGTTTTGGCTATTGGACAGGGAAAGGGGAAAAAGAGGAAAGGTCCTCCCAAGCAAAACTGGAAGAGCAAGGCTCAAGCTGGGTCATCTAGTAATGGCCCAAAGGCTAAGCCCAATGGTTCCACTCCCCATGTTTCTGATCCAAAAGAGGCAGTTTGCTTTTACTGCAACCAAAAGGGGCATTGGAAGAGATCTTGCCCACAGTATCTGCAAGATATCAAGGATGGCAAAGTGAAGCCATCTTCGGCAGGTATTTACACTATTTCTGCTAATAACTCATTATCTTCTCGTTCATGGGTCCTTGATACAGGATGTGGTTTTCATATCTGTTCTGATTTGCAGGGTCTAAAGGAAAGTGAGGAGATAGAGCGAGGAAGGATAAACCTGATCATGGGAAACAGAAAGTCTTCACCAGTAACCAAGATCGGAGTTTATCAGCTTCTGCTTAGTAATGATGTTAGATTAGATTTAATAAATTGTTGCTATTCGTCTGAGATGACGAGAAACATTATTTCATTTCATGCATTGTTCAGACAAGGTTTTACATATTCTTTTAATGATTTGAATGGTTCAATTTCTGTTTATAAGAATGGTGTTTTTATGTTTGAAGCTTTGCCTTGTAATGGTGTGTATGAAACAGTGACTTGTGTTGATAGCCTAGGAAATAGTGTACTTAATATTGACTTGTCTAATAGTGTAGACAAGGCATGCTTGTGGCATTGTCGTCTTGGACACATTAACAAGAAACGCATAGCCCAACTCCAAAAGGATGGAGTGTTGGAATCATTTGACCTAAAGTCAGATGATATGTGTGAGTCTTGTCTTTTGGGAAAGATGACAAAATCACCATTCACAGGGTCTTGTGAAAGAGGTGAAGGTCTGTTGGATCTCATACACACGGATGTGTGTGGACCCTTCAGATCAACTACAAGAGATGCTAATCGATTCTATGTGACCTTCACTGACGATTATAGCAGATATGGATATATCTACTTGATCAAGCATAAGTCAGAAACTTTTGAAAAGTTCAAAGAGTTTAAGCATGAAGTCGAAAATCAATTGGGCAGAAAGATAAAGATACTTAGATCTGATAGAGGCGGGGAGTATCTTAGTATCGAGTTTAACGACTATCTGAAAGAATGTGGGATAGTCTCACAATTGACTCCTCCTAGGACACCACAGTTAAATGGTGTAGCTGAGAGGCGCAATCAAACCTTGTTAGACATGGTTCGTTCTATGATGAGTCGGGCTTCGCTTCCTATTCACTTCTGGGGGTATGCCTTAGAGACAGCCGCCCACATCCTCAATCTTGTCCCTACAAAGAAGGTTGCCAAAACACCTCACGAAATGTGGACAGGGAAAGTTCCCTCGTTAGCACATATTAAAGTCTGGGGTTGTGAAGCTTTCGTAAGACGAGAGACTCACGACAAGCTAGCAGCTAGAAGTGAGAAATGTGTTTTCATTGGTTACCCAAAGCAGTCTTTTGGATATTTGTTCTACAGGCCTAGTGAGAACGTGGTCTTTGTAGCACGAAGAGGAGTCTTTCTTGAAAGAGAGCTCATATTCAAAGAGGACAGTGGGAGCACTATTGACCTTGAAGAAATTCAAGAGTTAGCCAATGAAGGAACCTTAGATGACACTAGCACTCAACCAGAGGAAACAGTTCCTGTTGAACCAATTGATAACTCATTACCTCTTAGAAGATCCACTAGGGTGAGTGTGCCACCTGAGTTGTATGGTTTTCATATTACTTCAGATGGTGACACATTCATAAGTGACAGAACACTGGTAAACTTAGATGAACCAGTCACTTATAAGGAAGCAATGGCAGGCCCAGAGGCTTCCAAGTGGAAAGAGGCAATGGACAGCGAGATTAAGTCCATGTATGACAACCAAGTTTGGAATTTGGTTGATAGTGCACCAGGTCGCAAGACAGTTGGGTGCAAATGGATCTTCAAGAAGAAGACATACATGGATGGGAATGTGCATACATTCAAGGCTCGACTGGTTGCAAAAGGTTTTACTCAAACCCCAGGAGTTGACTATGATGAGACTTTTTCGCCAGTGGCTAAGATTAAATCTATTAGGATATTGCTCGCCATAGCTGCCTTTCATGATTATGAAATCTGGCAGATGGATGTCAAAACTGCTTTCCTTAATGGGAAGTTGGCTGAAGATGTTTACATGAGTCAGCCAGAGGGTTTTGTTGATGCAAAGTTTCCCAATAGAGTGTGCAAGCTTGAGAAATCCATTTATGGATTGAAACAAGCATCTCGCAGTTGGAATCTTTGCTTCCATGAGAAAGTCAAAGAGTTTGGTTTCTCTAGAAGTGAAGATGAGTTTTGTGTGTATATCAAGGCTAGTGGGAGTATAGTAACTTTTCTGGTGTTATATGTCGATGACATATTACTCATTGGTAACGACGTTCCAACCTTGAAAGAGGTTAAGTCTTGGCTTGGAAAGTGTTTTGCAATGAAAGACCTTGGAGAAGCTGCCTATATTCTTGGGATTAGAATATTGAGAGATAGAAAGAAGAGACTAATTGGACTTAGTCAGAGCACATACTTGGATAAGGTACTAAAGAGGTTTAGTATGGAAAATTCCAAGAAGGGAGAGCTACCTATCCAGAGCAATACCAAATTGAGTAAGACTCAATGCCCGAGTACAGATGTTGAAATAGATGACATGAGTCGTGTACCTTATGCTTCCGTTGTCGGATCGATCATGTACGCTATGACATGTACTCGCCCTGATGTGGCATTTGCTTTGAGCATGGTCAGTCGCTATCAGGGAAACCCAGGTAGAGCTCATTGGATAGCAGTTAAGAATATACTCAAGTATTTGCGAAGGACAAAGGACTGGGTTCTTGTGCTTGGTGGCAGTGATACTTTGAGAGTAGATGGTTACAGTGATGCCAGCTTTCAGACGGATAGAGATAACTTCCGTTCTCAGTCAGGCTGGGTATTTTTACTGAATGGAGGAGCAGTTACTTGGAAGAGTTCCAAGCAAAATACGGTGGCTGATTCTACTTGTGAATCAGAGTACATAGCAGCAAGTGAAGCGTCGAAAGAAGCAGCTTGGTTGAGGAACTTCATCGGGGATCTCGGAGTTGTTCCAACCATCCAGGAGCCTATGGAACTGTTCTGCGATAATGAAGGAGCGGTTGCCTTGACAAAGGAACCGAGAGATCATGGTAAAACCAGACATATCGACAGAAAGTACCATTTCATCAGACATAGAGTAGAAGAAGGCCATCTTATAGTAAAGAGGGTGTCATCTGAAGATAACCCAGCAGATCCTCTCACAAAGGGTCTAAGTAGGGCTAAGCATATTCAGCATGCTCGAAGCATAGGACTGAAAGATGATATTAGTTTTAGTAGTTAGATTAGTTATTGAAACTTGTAACAAAGTAAATGTAATTGACTTTTGGTGATTAAATAATAAAGTATTATTTATAAGTTTGGCTACTACCTTTTGTCAATTGTTTATTATTGTGTTTCATTTTTGCATGTTTTACTTCCTGAATAATGAGATTATTCAAATTCCACAGTCGCTCGTACTCTTGGAAGTAAGTAGTGAATTAAGACTGTCATGAATTGGATTGCAGATTGTCTAAGGATAGACATGGCAATAGAATTGCTGCAATGTTCATGAGTACTCAGAAATTGAGATTTGAGTATTGGATAAACCCTCGCTCAGAGTATCACTTCATGGAATTCATCACGAGTAATACTGAGACGATAATATCTTATAATCTTGAAACGAAGATATATGAGTTGTAATTTACAAAGTCGGTAATACATTGGTGATACGAAACCGCATCAGTAACTTGGTGTTATAAAACGTATTGTCATGTATAATTTGATGAGTAAAAGATACAAGCATATGAGTCAACGTTTATTCGTTCCTTTTGCCCTAACAGGAAAAGCGATATATGTGGGCCCCTCGATGATTTGGTGTTGACTTATGTGCTGGGCCCAGCCAGGACTAAATTGATGTGTTCAATTAGAAGTCCTACATCATCACAAATCAGGAATCGGGAAACATAGATTCTGGACAAAGAGATTGATTATATTCCATGTCTTTTGTCTGGGGATATCAAGCAGAACGAAGGGTTATATGATCACTTATCTTAGGACACGTAACTGACTGGGTCAGAGTTCGGCAGCAGCTTTTTGGAAGCTACAATTTGCTGGTCAAATTTAGAAGGCATACTAGCAATTATAGTTACAGACTTATCCAAGTGGGAGACTGTTGGATTAGGTGTCTAAGCCCATAACTATAATTGGTATGTACTTGAATTGATAGCAGCACAGTCCTTTTGGGTTGCCCTCAACCTAGCAACTGGACAAGGAAATTATGAAAGGAGAGATATTAATTTATAAGATTAATAAATTAATATATATATATATATAAATGATTTATTAATATGTTAATGGATTAATATATTAATTAGAAATCATTATGTTTAATTAATTGTTAGCCAGAAATTAATCAGAATTGATTTTGGGGTTAAAAGAATTAATTATAAGGTGTAGGGACTAGTTTGCAATTATCTAATAGTTGAGTGGAAGGCTCTAGAACCCCCTTGGAAGAGGGTGGACGAAATCTTTAGGGGAAACCCTAATAATTTCGTCCATAGGGGCTTGGATAAGGCCCTTGGGTTTGCTTAGGCCCTAAGCAAAGGATAACTAGGGTTTCCCTTAAACCCTAGATCCCTCAGCTATATAAGGAGCCTCCTGGTTCATGTTTTTGGTGACTCTTTCTTTTGAAGAAACCCTAAGGCCGAGATTTTGCATACTCCCTCTCTCTCTCTTCTACTTTCCTTCTTGCTAGTTTGGGTGTGACTCCATTAGAGGCATTACACTTGTGGTGCTAAAGCTTCCAAGAAGATCAAGATCAAGATCAAGGGAATATCAATTGTTTGCTATAACAATTGAAAGGTATGTAAACCCTAAACCCTAGTTTACTATTTTCGAAATTAGCCTCTCTCCTCTAGGGTTCTTGTTTTGCAATTCAAAGTTGTATGTTCAATAGTTAAAACATAGATCCAAAGTAGGTTGCATGTGAACTTAGGAATTGTTTCTAGTTTATTTGTTGTACCTAAAACCCTTCAAAAAGTCCCAAAGGTGGAGACCTTATGAGTGTAATGAGCTCCATGGACCTAGATCTGTCCCATTTCAGTGGTATTTGTGTTATAGATCCATAAAGTTCCCATCTTGGTCGTGGATATGAGATCATGCTTGAGTATTGGGCTTTCTAGTGTTAGGAAATGGTATATTTTGGGTGTTAGTGACTTGTTCAGCCATGCAAAGGCTTAAAGTCATCGACTTTATGGATTAAGAGGCTTAGAAATGGTCAGATCTAAAAGTTGGACGTGAGTCTTAACTGTTTAAGACCTCAAGAGCTAAGGGACTGAAACTGGGATTTACGCCGGGCGTAATCCCAGTACGCGCGGCGTACGGGGAGGCGTTCCCCGATTCTGAGACTGCCGGGTACGCCCAGCGTACACATCTGGTACGCGCAGCGTAACCCGGAGGGTTGACTTTTGGTTGACTTTTAGGGTTTGGTCTATAGTGGGGCCTTTGAGTTATGAGAGGGGTAAAATGGTCTTTTACCCTTCTGAGAGTACTAAGAGGAGGAATAGTCTAGCCTTGAGAGATGTATTGATTGAGAGTATTTATTTTACATGATTAGGCGGAGGCTAGACCTGATTTTACAGAGTTCGAGCTTTACCGAGTTACCCGAGGTGAGTCTTCTCACTATACTTTACCTAGAGTGGTAATTAGAGCTATGAGACAGAGTATGATGTATGCTTTTGCATGATGTGATTTCTATGTGCTATATGCTATGTATGTTACAGAGTTTTCAGAGCTAGGACCGGAAGGTCCACAGAGTTAGGGCCAGAGGGCCCACAGAGTTAGGGCTAGAGGGCCCACAGAGTTATGGGACTGGAGGGTCCCACAGAGACACCTTGACCAGAGGGTCATCAGAGTTATAGCCTCGAGTGGCTAATATGTGTTGCGTGTGGTGTTTTGTGGAACTCACTAGACATTTATGCTTACAGTGTTGTGTTATGTGTCTCAGGTACCAGCGAGGATCGCGGGAAGGCGCCGGTTTGATCAGTACACACACGGGGAGATTTTTATTATGATCTTGGGATATGATGTTATGATTGACTATGTGATACAATGGTGTTTTTATAACGATTATGAATGAAAATGTGTTTTATAAAATGTGAAAAATTGTTTTGAAAATTTGGGTGTTACAAGTTGGTATCAGAGCCTTGGTTTGAGGGATTCGGATTCATCTTCGGGCGTATCTGAACTCAAACTGAGGATTTGAGAGAAATTTTGATGACTAAAAACTTTTTTTAAAGAGTAAAAAGAGTTTTGAGACAAACAGAGCAGAGCCGTGTGTACGATCAGCCAGCGCCCGAACGGTGATTTCCCAAAATACCCTTGTAATTAGTGTTATGAGATATATTATGTTATGATATATGATGAGTTATGCTATGCATGCTAGAGTAGACTAGGTATTCTTATTAGGACTAGAGTGGCCTGATATGTGATGCCTTAGTCTAGGAGTTTTGCTGCTAGGGATACTTGAGAGTGTTTAGATAGCAGCGAGGAGTTTATGAGAGAGCTGCTAGTGAGTAGCATATGGTTAAAGAGAGTAGAGTACTTGGGACTTGGGATCCAAGGAGGAGGACTTAGAGTGGATGCTGATGCGGTGTGGACGGTAGTATAGGGCCCGTACTACTGAAGACACCGGAGCAGTGCGCACCCTAAGTAAGAATCCATTGGGTACTAAAGAGCAAGTAGGGTGGAGTTATCGAGTGCGAGTATACTCGAGCGAGTCCCGTATATTTGTTATGTTGTATTTCAGAGACATCATGGTTGGGACACGCCACACACCAGAGAGCAGCGGTACTAGTGATGAGGAGATCCGTAGGATCATTCATGAGGAGGTGGCTGCGGCCATCAGGGCAGAGATACCAGAGATGTTCGGGTCTATCAAGACCACACTGATAAAGACATTTGACGAGAGATACGCTGCTCTTTCTGAGGCTGCGGTTGCTGCGGCCACTGCAGCTATAGCTGCGACTAGGCCGCAGGGTGGTGATGCGTTGCTGTTTCGTGAGTTCAGCAACACAAAACCACCGGAGTTTGATGGGACCCAGGACCCGATTGCAGCGATGAGGTGGATATCATACATTGAGGGGTGTTTCTTTACTTTCTCATCTCCAGAGCATTTGAGAGTCCGGTTCGCGTTGAACCAGCTTCGCTTGGGAGCGAAGGACTGGTGGAAGTTTGTGACGGCGCACTATTCGCCTACTGAGCTTGTTGCAGTGACCTGGGAGAGGTTCACTGCTATGTTCCGAGAAGAGTACGTTCCCCAGGTGGAGAGGGAGCGTTTGGCCCAGGAGTTTTTGACCCTCAAGCAGGGTACAGAGTCTGTTATAGTGATCACCAGGATGTTCCATGAGCGGGCGATGTTCTGCCCAGAACACGTGTCCTCCGAGCAGGCACGTATGAGCCGATATCTGAGCATTTTGAGGAGGGATATACGAGAGTTCGTGGCGAACTCGACGTACCGGACATTTGCCGAGCTTCAGGCAAATGCCCGGAAGAGGGAGATAGAGCTGGAGACTCAGGCTAGGGAGGCGGCGGAGTCTCAGGGGAGGGATCGGCGACCGGCACAGTCTCAGCCGGCAGCCAAGCGGGCCAAGCCTGCCGATTCGAGATCAGGGAGCCAGAGGGGCCGCACTTGTGGCAAGTGCGGCAAGAGTCATGATAGAGTGTGCAGAGCAGGGTCTTGCTACAAATGTGGCAAGGAGGGGCATATGGCCAAGGATTGCCCCAAGGGGTTTGCAGTCTGTTTTCACTGCAACCAGACCGGACACCGGAAGGCCGAGTGTCCACAGTTACGAGGGTCAGCTCAGGGAGCTTCTCAGGGATCTGCTCCTGCTGCTGTTCGAGCTACAGAGAGTCGGCCGGCGAAGGCTGAGGCACCGAAGGCTCGCGGGAGAGCCTTTCAGTTGACAACGGAGGAGGTCCGCGCAGCACCCGATGTGGTAGCTGGTATGTATTCTTTCCTCTGTTCATTTTGAGTTTGTAGTGTTATGCTTATATTGTGATATGCGTAGGTACATTTCTTGTGTGTTCTGTACCTGTTTTGGTGTTATTTGACTCGGGTGCGAGTCGGTCTTTTGTGTCACTAGCGTTTAGTCAGCACATCAGTATCCAGCGTGAGGCGTTGAGTCGACCTCTACGAGTTTCCATAGCTGACGAGCGAACGGTGTATGCTACTGATGTGATTCGAGGATGTGTACTCGAGATCTTCGGTGTCGAGTTTCCGATAGATCTGGTCCCGATTGCTATGGGGGACGTATGTGTCATAGTGGGCATGGATTGGTTGAGCCGTTTCGGAGCTGTGATTGACTGTGAGCGACAGTTGATGACGATACGAGACCCCAGTGGGGGAGTACTTACGGTATACGGCGAGGGTTCCCGTTCTGGGTCAGCATTTTGTTCGGCCGCCAGAGCGAGGCAGAGTTTACAGCAGGGCTGTAGTGGGTTTGTGGCTTATGTGGTGGATACGAGAGTAGATGCAGAGAGACCGAGGTCGATCGATGAGGTCCCGATAGTGCGCGAGTTCCCAGATGTTTTCCCCGAGGAGTTGCCGGGTGTGCCTCCCGAGAGGCAGGTAGAGTTCCGTATTGATTTGGTTCCGGGGGCAGCGCCTATCGCCAAGGCGCCCTATCGCCTTGCGCCACCAGAGATGCAGGAGTTATCCTCGCAGCTGCAGGAGCTGCTGGGGAAGGGGTTTATACGACCGAGTAGCTTGCCGTGGGGAGCGCCGATCCTTTTTGTCAAGAAAAAGGATGGTTCACACCGGATGTGCATTGATCACCGGGAGCTGAACAAACTGACGGTCAAGAACCGTTACCCCTTACCGAGGATCGACGATTTATTCGATCAGTTGCATGGAGCGTCTTGGTTTTCCAAGATCGACTTGAGGTCTGGATATCATCAGATGAGAGTACGAGATGAGGATATCCAGAAGACAGCGTTCAGGACTCGTTACGGGCATTACGAGTTCGTGGTGATGCCTTTCGGGCTCACCAATGCACCGGCGGCGTTCATGGATCTCATGAACAGAGTATGCAGACCGATGTTGGACCGTTCGGTGATCGTGTTCATCGATGATATACTGGTGTATTCGAGATCCAGAGAGCAGCATGAGGAGCATTTGAGAGAGTTACTTGGAGTTTTGAGGTCGGAGAGGCTTTATGCCAAATTCTCCAAGTGTGATTTCTGGTTACGAGAGGTCCAGTTCCTAGGGCACCTCGTTAACCAGAATGGGATTTTGGTCGACCCGGCCAAGATTGAGGCGGTTATGAGTTGGGAGGTGCCGAGATCCCCCACCGAGATCAGGAGTTTCTTAGGGTTGGCTGGCTATTATCGGAGATTTATCAGGGATTTCTCCAAGATCGTCGTGCCACTCACCAGGTTGACCCGGAAGGGTGTTGCTTTTTCATGGGGACCAGAGCAGCAGGCCTCCTTCGAGACACTTCGCCAGAGACTGTGCGAAGCCCCAGTGTTAGCCCTTCCGGAGGGGATGGAGGACTTTGTGGTGTATTGTGACGCCTCGATATCGGGGCTGGGAGCGGTGCTGATGCAGAGAGGGCATGTGATAGCATACGCATCGAGGCAGCTGAAGCCTCACGAGACGAGGTATCCCACCCACGATCTGGAGTTGGGGGCTGTAGTGTTCGCCCTCAAGATCTGGCGTCACTATCTGTATGGGGTTCGGTGTACCATATACACGGACCACAAGAGCTTGAAGTACTTGATGGATCAACCCAACCTGAATATGCGCCAGAGGAGATGGTTGGACGTGGTAAAGGATTACGATTGTGAGATCCTGTACCACCCGGGCAAGGCTAACGTTGTAGCCGATGCCCTGAGTCGTAGGGCGGAGAGCGCCCCGATACGGGACGTTTGTATGAGATTGACAGTGATGACTCCGGTGTTGGACACCATCCGAGGGGCCCAGGCTGAGGCCGTGAGACCGGAGAACCGCAAGAGAGAGCGGGTTATCGGATATGTATCGGAGTTTGTTACCGATAGCAGAGGGCTTATGACCTTCCAGGGTCGGATCTGGGTGCCATTTGTGGGCGGGGCACGTACCATATTGATGGAGGAGGCACACCGATCGAGGTTTTCAATCCATCCCGGGGCCACTAAGATGTATTTGGACCTGAGAAGAGATTATTGGTGGCCCTGTATGAAGAGGGATATAGCATGGGTTGTTGAGAGGTGCTTGACCTGTCGCAGGGTTAAGGCCGAGCACCAGAGGCCGCATGGTAAGTTGCAGCCGTTGGAGGTTCCCGAGTGGAAGTGGGAACAGATTACCATGGATTTTATCACCAAATTGCCAAGGACTGCGAGGGGCGTCGATGCAATTTGGGTGATTGTGGACAGATTGACGAAGAGCGCTCACTTCCTTGCTATCAGTGAGAGCTCCTCCGCTGAGAGGTTGGCAGAGTTGTATGTGAGGGAGGTGGTATCACGGCATGGAGTGCCGATCTCGATCGTCTCAGATCGAGATGTGCGTTTCACTTCCAGATTCTGGAAGAAGTTTCATGAGGATTTGGGTACGAGGCTACATTTTAGTACCGCATACCACCCCCAGACAGATGGGCAGAGTGAGCGGACGATTCAGACGCTCGAGGACATGCTTCGGGCATGTGTGTTGGATTTCGGAGGGAGTTGGGACACATACTTGCCCTTGGCTGAGTTTTCCTATAACAACAGCCATCATTCGAGCATCGGTATGCCACCCTTTGAGCTGTTGTATGGGAGGAGGTGTCGGACTCCTATTTGCTGGGGAGAGGTCGGGCAGCGTGTGATGGGTAGTACAGAGATAGTACTTCAGACGACTGAGTAGATTCAGCAGGTCAGACAGAGGTTGTTGACCGCTCAGAGCCGCCAGAAGAGTTATGCGGACAGACGTCGCTCGGGGCTTGAGTTCCAGGTTGGTGATTTAGTACTCCTGAAGGTATCTCCTTGGAAGGGGGTGATCCGATTCAGGAAGAGGGGTAAGTTGGGACCTCGGTATATTGGTCCTTTCAGGGTGACTGCCAGGGTGGGCAGGGTAGCGTATCGTTTGGAGCTACCTACGGAGTTGAGCCAGATTCACGATACCTTCCACGTGTCTCAATTGAGGAAGTGTATCGCTGATGAGTCGGCAGTGGTTCCGTTAGAGGACATTCAGGTGGATGCGAGCCTAAATTATGTTGAGAGACCGGTTGCGATTGTGGATCGAAGGATCAAGACTTTGAGAAACAAGGAGGTGCCATTGGTTCAAGTCCAGTGGCAACATCGAAAGGGTTCTGAAATGACCTGGGAGCCGGAGTTAGAGATGCGCGAGCAGTATTCAGAGTTATTTGTTGAGTGAGACTTCGAAGGCGAAGTCTAGTTCTAGTGGGGGAGAATTGTAACATCCCGAAATTCAGGTACAACTATTTAGCCCTTCTTTTATTCAAAGTGTCAAGTTAAGCCCTTAAGAGGAATTGGTAGCAAATGAGTACGCTGGGCGTACTCAAGAGTACGCTGCGCGTACTCATGCGCTTATTTTGGACGCGGACTCGCCTGAGTACGCTGGGCGTACTCAGGGTTACGCTGGGCGTAATGTGTCCAGGTGCAAACCCTAATTTCTGACTTGTGCCCTATATATTGGATGCTAAGGCTTATTTCTCAGCCTCCATAGCAGTGAGTAAAACCCTAAGAGAGAACTTTTCATCGTTCTTAGTGAGTGTGTGTGATTTTGGAGCTAAAAGTGCCTTGGTGTGCTAGTGAAGAAGAAGGAGAGGAGTTTGTGGAGACTAGAGCTTGAAGTGCAAGTTTGGATCTGAGATCTACAGAGGAAGGAGCTGCATTTGGAGGTATAAAGTTCAAAACTTTCCTCTTAATTTGGTTTGTTGCTTCATGGACCATTTTAGGGTTAAAAGTCCCAAAGGTGGAGACCTTATGAGTGTAATGAGCTCCATGGACCTAGATCTGTCCCATTTCAGTGGTATTTGTGTTATAGATCCATAAAGTTCCCATCTTGGTCGTGGATATGAGATCATGCTTGAGTATTGGGCTTTCTAGTGTTAGGAAATGGTATATTTTGGGTGTTAGTGACTTGTTCAGCCATGCAAAGGCTTAAAGTCATCGACTTTATGGATTAAGAGGCTTAGAAATGGTCAGATCTAAAAGTTGGACGTGAGTCTTAACTGTTTAAGACCTCAAGAGCTAAGGGACTGAAACTGGGATTTACGCCGGGCGTAATCCCAGTACGCGCGGCGTACGGCGAGGCGTTCCCCGATTCTGAGACTGCCTGGTACGCCCAGCGTACACATCTGGTACGCGCAGCGTAACCCGGAGGGTTGACTTTTGGTTGACTTTTAGGGTTTGGTCTATAGCGGGGCCTTTGAGTTATGAGAGGGGTAAAATGGTCTTTTACCCTTCTGAGAGTACTAAGAGGAGGAATAGTCTAGCCTTGAGAGATGTATTGATTGAGAGTATTTATTTTACATGATTAGGCGGAGGCTAGACCTGATTTTACAGAGTTCGAGCTTTACCGAGTTACCCGAGGTGAGTCTTCTCACTATACTTTACCTAGAGTGGTAATTAGAGCTATGAGACAGAGTATGATGTATGCTTTTGCATGATGTGATTTCTATGTGTTATATGCTATGTATGTTACAGAGTTTTCAGAGCTAGGACCGGAAGGTCCACAGAGTTAGGGCCAGAGGGCCCACAGAGTTAGGGCTAGAGGGCCCACAGAGTTATGGGACTGGAGGGTCCCACAGAGACATCTTGACCAGAGGGTCATCAGAGTTATAGCCTCGAGTGGCTAATATGTGTTGCGTGTGGTATTTTGGGGAACTCACTAGGCATTTATGCTTACAGTGTTGTGTTATGTGTCTCAGGTACCAGCGAGGATCGCGGGAAGGCGCCGATTTGATCAGTACACACACGGGGAGATTTTTATTATGATCTTGGGATATGATGTTATGATTGACTATGTGATACAATGGTGTTTTTATAACGATTATGAATGAAAATGTGTTTTATAAAATGTGAAAAATTGTTTTGAAAATTTGGGTGTTACATTTATCATGGGAGAGAAAGATTCACATACATGAGCAGGGTCGATGCCAAGTTGAGTAAGTTGGATAGGTTTCTTGCATGCTTTAACTTCCTTTCATTTTTCCCTTCGCTCTCTATCGCAACTCATCCCCAGGAACTATCCAACCATTGGCCTATTACAATCACCTCAACAGAATCTGATTATGGCCCTCCCCCTTCAAACTGTTCAACCCGTGGATTCTTAAGGATGGGTTCGAGCAGGTGGTTAAAGATGATTGGTATAATTTTGATGGGTATGGTACCGTTGATAAACACCTTGTTTCCAAATTCCGATTTCTTAAAAATGAAATCATAAAATAGAAAAAGTCACAATGAAAAAAGATAAACATGATTATATCAATCTAAAAGCAAATATCGTACATCTTGAACAAGAGGCAGAACCTCGTCTTCTAACCATTGGTAAGTTGGAGTCTCGGGCACACGGTCTTTAAAGGTTACTTGAACTGGAAAAACTGGAAGCACTTGACCTAAAGCAGAAGTCTTTAATTTTTCCATGGTCAAATCAACAACAAAAATAAGAGAAACAAAATAAACGAGATGTTGGTGAATGGCAGATGGACTTCGGAATTTGTTGAAGTCAAAGGGGAAGTATTTAGATTATTTCGGAATAAATTTAAAGAGATTGGGTCTCCCCGCCCAAAGCAGAAGTCTTGAAGCTCCCTCTACTATTAAGAAGTTAAATATGCATTGTGGGTGTGCGAGAGTGATAAACACCAGGACCAGATGGATTGACTTTTAAATTTGTAAAAACATTATGGGACGCCATTAAAAATGACGTAGTGAACATGGTGAGATATTTTGATGACCATGTGATAGCTTCATTTTATTACTTTTTTCCAAGTTTATTTTAGTTCATTCAATCTCATTTTAGTTAATCTTCATGCATATTTTCTCTTTTTGTTATTTTTCACCATTATCAGTTTTTGAAAAATTAAAATTGTGATCTTTACAAAAGACGGGACACTCGTTCAGTTGGCAGATCACTCGACAGTACACCCAAAAGGTGTATTGGATGATGTTCTCGTCTAAGTGGGTGAGATTATTTTTCCCGCTGTTTTTTATATTCTAGACACGGACATTTTAGACGTATCAGATAAAAACTCAATCATTCTGGGAAGACCTTTTATGAAAACTGCTAAAACGAAAACTTATGTTTTTGTTGGTACGCTCTATATGAAATTTGATGGGGATGTGGTGAACTTTAATATTAATGATGTTGATATTTCTGATGATCTATCTGTTAATTATCTGGGTACCAACAGTCCTTTATACGAGGACTGTTGTGAGATTTCTAATTTTTTCGTGCAAGATTTATTTTCAGACATAAATTTATCTGATAGTACATCAAAGGAGCTGAAGCAAAATAAGCTTGGGGAGGTGAAAGAAAAGGTGATTTCTGATACGAAGTTGAAACATAAGAGGTTTGAAAAAGCAGAGAGGATTTCTGAAAAGAAAATCAGAAAAAGAAAGAGATTTAAAAATTCGAACAATGACTTATCTGATAAAAATATGAAGTCTTTCCAGTTTGTTGTACAAGTTACAGATCCACCAATTCTGCTATATCTGAATGGATCTGGAATGACAAAGAAAAATAATTGAGCTTATGACGAGTCCCCAACCACACCAGTTAACAAATCTGGTTGGGCAAGTCGAGCCAACGACTTTAAAAATGGGCGACTTTCCGGGAGGCAACCCACGCAGTTTTTAGTTATTTTTTATGCTTTCAATAAAGAGATGGCCACAGTCTCAACCAAGCTTGGGGAAATCACAAGATCTTCAAAGTTGCTGAAATTTAGATTTTTCGCCAATATCTTCGTCAAAATCATAAATTTCTGAAAACTTACCAGGTACATTATTTCCTACATGCATCCTTTTTGCTTTTATATACTTTATTAAACTGTTCATTCATCTCCGAGCATTGAGGACAATGCATCAATTTAAGCTTGGAGAGGGGGTTAGTATAATTTTTTTTTTGCATTTTTAGTTAAAATTTTTAATTTTTTCAGTTTTTCAATTAAAATTTTCAAATTTTATTTTCCTTTCTGTATTTTATTTTTTGCATTGCATTTGTATATAAAAAAAATTGAAAAAGTCAAAAAAATATTTTATGTTTATGTTTTTATTTTTCTGCATTAAAAAAAACCCAAAAAGATTTTTATTTTATTTTATAAATGAAAAAATCATAAAAAGTTATATGATATGATGACATTTTTGCATTCGATAGCTCTGTATAAATGGAAAATGAAAGTCTGAAGCGATCAGATCGATAGTGGTAAGTTAAATAATAGTTCTCATAACTAGGAGTCGCAAAACACCGTGATCGGAGACACCGAATGTAAAAAATAAAAAAATGACGTACCGAAACACTATGTGGGCGGTAATAATAGTTTCATAATTATTTACTTTGGAAGGTTTAAAAAGAACCTTGCTTGACAAGTGTGGAGCCACATAACACAAGCCTATTTGTTGACACGCGTTACCTTCACGATAACATATAACCCTTATATCAAATCCACACAGTCAACAAGAAAAAGAAGGGTACTAACTGTTATATCTGATACCCAAGTCAAAGGTCAAACACTTAATCGAAGAAATCTCAAGAAATTCAAAAAAAAAGATGATTGAAGAACTCAAGTTCAATCAGTTCAGAAGCCATCTCAAAGTCAAATATGGTGCAAATGAAGAACCGTGTGATATGATATTTGTTGCTCTCAGAAAAGTGAAAGCATAGGAGCTGTGCCCCTACGGGTATGACCCACTGCTTCAGCGAAAGATGATTTGAGATGACGTGTTCTTAAGGATACATCGAGTCTGGTTCTTAATTATCTAGTCTTGAGGACATGAAATTCTAAAATGTGTTATTTTCGCTTGCAAGACTAATTAAGGTATAAAGTTTAAATAAAAGTTACAAATGGTTTATTGGTTTACAACGTCAAGCTTCTTCCTGACTTTGCGAATCTGTGAAAGATGGAAGGTATTGTGATGATTGTCTAGGTAGTGATTCCATTGGAGCTTCCATCGGTGTTAAGTCTGATCATGTGAAAGAAAAGAGTGAATTACTTTTAGTTCAAGTTTTTAGTTTCCTTTATTTTGTTCTAAGTTCTTTTTAGGTCATCTACGTCTTTCCATTTCGGTTATAATGTTTAATCTTTTTTTACTTGAGGGAAGTAAGGTTTAAGCTTGGGGAAATTTGATAGATGTCATTTTATGCATCATTTATGGTAGTTTTTATTAGCATCTAACATCATATTTTATGTTATTTCATGTGCATTAGTTAATATAATGTTAAACTCATGTCATTCGTTAGAATTCTCGTCCTGCTAACGTTTTTATGTCGTTTTCAGATAATTTGAGTGGAGTAGTACTTTGAGAGTAGCTTTGGATACGTTTAATGGATCATTAGAGTTAATTGGAGTTGTAACTTATTAAGGATTCCAAGGAATGCTTGGAAGCTATTTTGGTCAAGAGAAATTCGATCGAATTGATCCTACGAAGATATATTGCTACATTCTAAAGCTTAAAGGATTGTGTCGGTGGCTTTGACCCCCTGTCAGTATTTTGACCATTAGGTTGTGTCCCTGAGGATTTGACATTGCTTCCCTTTTGTATCCATTAGTGCAATCAAGCAGTGAAAATATTTTTTTTTTAAATTGTGCACGACAACGGTTTAACACCCCATGACAACTCGGTCAAGACTTTGAATTGTCAAACAAATTTAGTGCTTAAATCTTCACACTTCCACACTCTCACCCGTCCCAAAATCTCACATACAAGCCCTTTAAGGTTCAAATTGGAAAACTGTTATGCATGATGAATTTCAGGCTCTTAATAAAAATAACACGTGGACTCTAATACCCCACCTCGAAGGAGTCAACATCATTCGTTCTATGTGGTTATTTAAACACAAATTTCATGTTGATGATTCTCTTAACAGGTACAAAGCTCGTTTAGTGGCAAATGGAAAAGTGAACAACTCGGGATTGACTGTGATGAAACTTTTAGTCTGGTGGTCAAACCGACAACCATTCGTACCGTTCTCAGCCTTGCCGTCTCACGCACCGACACATGCATCAACTTGATGTCAAGAATGCATTCCTACACGGCCATTGATCAGAGACTGTCTACATGCACCGACACGTGCATCAGCTTGATGTCAAGAGTGCATTCCCCCGACTTCACTGATCCCGATAAGCCTCGACATGTTTGTCGTCTCCAGAAGTCTCTCTATGGACTTAAGCAGGCTCCTCGAGCATGGTTCCAGCGCTTTGCCAGCCATGCAGTTCAACTCGGTTTTCAACATAGCAAAACTGACTCATCATTATTTGTTTTGAGACAGGGACATGAGATAACATATTTGCTTATCTATGTTGATGACATTATCCTTACATCGTCATACTCTCATCTTCTTCGTCAACTCATAAACTCCCTCACCCGTGAGTTCACCATGGCCGATTTGGGCTCGTTGAACTACTTCCTTGGGATATCTGTTTCTCGATCACCTACAAGCATGTTTCTCTCTCAAAAGACGTACGCCACAGAGCTTCTCCAACGTGCTCATATGTCAAACTGCAACCCATGTCGCACCCATGTCGATCCGGCCTTCAAGCTTAGTGCTCACGGTGACCCTATTTTTTGATCCATCCATATACCGCAGTCTTGCAGGGGCATTACAATACTTGACATTCACTCGACCAAATACCTTCTTTGCGGTTCGACATATATGCCTCTATATGCACGATCCTCGAGAGCCCCACCTCCAGGCTCTCAAATGCATTTTGAGCTACCTTCGTGGCACCCTAGATCACGAGCTGCACTTATATGCCTCATCTACATCTACTCTTACAACTTACTCTGATGATGATTGAGACAGATGCTCTACGACACGTCAATCCACATCAGGCTACTATGTTTTTATAGGTGATAACTGTTGGAAAATTAATTTTATTAATTTCCAAAAATAGATTTTCTCCATTTTTGAGCACAAATTTAATACTCTAAATATAATCAAAACGAGTTATTGATTATATATTTGTGTTCTCCTCCGCGATATCTACGTTTCGATATATCACATGTCCAAAACGGGTAAAAAATGAATGAGAAATTACTTGTCAAAGTAAGCAATTGAAGAGAAGATAAAGGAGTCAAGTGGGTTTTTAAAACTCATCCCACATTGGTGGAAGAAGGAAAAGAAAATTGGTTTATAACTACAAAGACTAGCTACCTTTGTAAGACTAATTAGAACCAAGGCTCTCTCTTGCGCGCGCACGCAGGGGGGGTGCAAATGCGAGCCAAATTGGCTTCGGGCCACTGCACTTGTGTGCGAGCGCGCGTCCTGCGGACACGAATGCATAAAAGTTCAAGGACCTTTTTTGCATTTTTTTTCTTTTTGGTTAACTGTTACAAAAACGAATTAAGAGCTATTAATCATAGATTTCAGTTTTGATTCTTTGATTAGTTTTCTTATTTAATTACGACAGTTACGATTTCATTTTAATGACATCGGTTACATTGGGTAGTATATATACAATCCTTATGTGACTGGTTAAACACACCGAATGAAACGAAATCATTCTCTTCCTCTCTTACGCTTCTGCTTCGTCTTTTTTCTCCTGCTGCAACCAAGGTATCATCCGGGCCAAGTGAGGGTTCGGGCAATCCAGAAGAATTGCTTTCTACTGTTGTATCCTGGGAAACAAACACCCATATAGGGCGAATTTGTTTTAAGGAAACTGTGTTAAACACAGGCCTCAGTCAAGAATTTTGGGTTTTTGTTCTTTCGCACATTTTTGGGTTATATTTTCCTAACATTCTTAAAACAAATCGTTTGTGCGAAACGAACTTGGAAAAAAAATTGTTTATGATTCGTCTTTAAGTCTTTATAAAAACGAATAACAATTGCAGAATCTGTTTTCAGAAATCGTTTTCTAGGATATTTTCTGCTTCTTCTGTTTTCTGTTTAAGTTTATTGCATCCATAATCTGTTTTCAGATTGTTTTTTTTTTGTTTCACAGTTTTCAGTACCTGCTTTCTGGAAACAGACAATATTAAACAGTTTAGTGGTTACTGAATTTTAATCTTTAATAGTTTTATATTTGCTTCTTTTGTAGCATGACTACTGGTGAAGGCTCCCAACCACCAAAGCCTAATGGAACTCCTAATGTTCAAGGAGCTCCAATGATGACCATGCCAGTCAATCATGCTGAGAAACCTGAGAAGTTCTATGGACTGAACTTTAAGAGGTGGCAGCAGAAGATGCTCTTCTATCTTACCACATTGAATCTTGCTAGATTCTTAACTGAAGAGGCTCCTCGGATGCCCGAAGGAGAAGGAGATGTGCAAGCTTTAACTGCTATTGATGCTTGGAAACATTCTGATTTCTTGTGTAGGAATTATGTTCTTAATGGTCTTGTTGATTCACTTTATAATGTGTATTGTGTAACAAAGACAACCAAAGAACTATGGGACTCATTGGACAAAAAGTATAAAACTGAAGATGCCGGGACAAAGAAATTTGTGGTTGCCCGATTTCTTGACTATAAAATAGTGGATGGCAAAACTGTTATGTCCCAAGTCCAAGAACTACAAGTCCTCCTGCATGACATACATGCCGAGGGTATGGGGTTGAATGAGCCTTTTTCTGTTGCTTCCATGATTGAGAAGCTACCCCCTAGTTGGGTTGATTTCAAGAATTACTTGAAACATAAGAGAAAGGAAATGTCTATTGAGGACCTTATTGTTCGCCATCGAATTGAAGAGGTCAATAAGATAGCTCAAAAGAGTAGTTATACCCCTACTTCTGAGAAAGCTAATGTGGTGGAGCATGGTCAAACTTCTGGGAAGAATAAATCTGGAAAGGGCAAATTCCAAAAGAAAGGCAAGGGTTCAAACATGGGAGCCAAAGGTGGAACTTTTAAGAAAAAGTTTCAAGGAAACTGCCATAACTGTGACCAACGGGGTCATCGGGCTGTAAATTGCAAGCTTCCAAAGAAGGCTAAGGAGGCAAATGTTGTGGAGAAGATAACCAAAGATGTGTCTGACATCGATCTTGCAGCGGTTATTTCTGAAGTTAATCTTGTGGAGTCCAATCCAATGGAGTGGTGGATTGATACGGGAGCTACCCGTCATGTTTGCTCAAATAGAGAATGGTTCAGAAACTTCAAAGTTGTGGATAATGGTGACAAGCTGTTCATGGGAAACTCGGCCACTTCTGATATCCAAGGTGTTGGAAAGATTGTGTTGAAGATGACGTCGGGAAGAGAGCTGACGCTGAATGATGTGTTGTATGTACCCGAAATTCGTAAGAATCTTGTGTCAGGTTGGTTGTTGAACAAGCATGATTTTTGCTTGGTGTTTGAGTCAGATAAATTTGTGTTAACCAAAAATGGTGTGTATGTGGGTAAGGGGTATGCTGATAGGGGTATGTTTAAACTTTCTGTAATGGCTCTTAAGCCAAGTGACAATGATAATGAAATGAATAACTCTTCTACTTACTTGCTTGAGTCTTCAAATATATGGCATGCTAGATTAGGACATGTTAATTTTGATACTCTTCGTCGTTTAATTAAACTCAATCACATACTACACTTTCACATTGACTCAAAATACAAATGCAACACTTGTGTCGAATCGAAATTAACACGACAATCTTTCAAGTCCATTCAAAGGACAACCGAACCACTTGGATTAATTCACACCGATGTGTGTGACATGAAATCAACTCCATCTAAAGGTGGAAATAAGTACTTTATTACTTTTATTGATGATTGCACTAAATTATGCTATGTCTATTTACTTAAAAGTAAAGATGATGTTATAGAGAAGTTTAAAGTGTATAAAAGTGAAGTTGAGAATCAACTTAATAAGAAAATTAAAGTACTAAGAAGTGACCGTGGAAGTGAATATGTATCACCGTTTCAGGAATTCTGTGCAACTCATGGTATCATACATGAGCTTACTGCACCTTATTCACCACAACAAAATGGTATGGCAGAAAGGAAAAATCGAACCTTAAAGGAAATGATGAATGCCATGTTGTTAAGTTCTGGGCTGCCACCATCAATGTGGGGGGAAACTATACTTTCAGCTAACTACCTTTTAAATAAGGTCCCACGAAAGAAATCGGTTAAAACACCATACGAGTTATGGTCAGGTATAAAACCATCCTACAAATACCTTCGAGTGTGGGGGTGCCTTGCAAAGGTCGTGGTACCTGCACCCAAGGTGGTTAAGATAGGACCCAAGACTGTTGATTGCATATTTGTTGGATATGCACAAAACAGTAGTGCGTATCGATTTCTTGTACATGACTCAAAAATTGCAGAAATTCACAAAGGCACAATAATGGAGTCAAGAAATGCATCGTTCTTTGAAAATGTGTTTCCATGTCTTCATAAGGTTGAGACAAATGCATCAAAGTTAATTGAGCACAATGAATCCTCTTATGAAGAAGAAATAGAGGAAGAAACAGAGCCCCGTAGAAGTAAAAGGGCACGAGTGGAGAAGTCATTTGGAGATGATTTCTACACTTACATGGTTGAAAGAGAGCCTCAAACTTTCAAATAGGCAGTCACCTCCTCAGAAGGACCTCAATGGAAAGAGGCAATTAAAAGCGAAATGGATTCAATCTTGCAAAACTATACATGGGAGCTAGTGGATTTACCGCAAGGTTGCAAACCACTAGGCTATAAATGGATTTTCAAGAAGAAAATGAAAGCGGATGGAACCATTGACAAGTACAAGGCAAGACTAGTAATTAAAGGCGATAGACAGAAAAGTGGCCTTGATTATTTCGATACGTACTCTCCTGTCACACGTATTACATCCATTAGATTGGTACTTGCAATCGCTTCTATAAGAAATCTTGAAGTACATCAAATGGATGTTAAAACAACTTTTTTAAATGGGGATTTAGAAGAAGAAATCTACATGGAACAACCAGAAGGGTATGTTGCCCCAGGAAAAAGAATCAAAGGTTTGCAAACTAGTGAAGTCATTATATGGGTTGAAACAAGCCCCAAAACAATGGCATCAAAAGTTTGACCATGTGATGTTGGAAAATGGATACAAGATTAATGAATGTGACAAGTGTGTTTATGTTAAAAACACAACTGAGGGTTATGTTATCTTGTGCCTTTATGTTGATGTGCTTATTGTTGGTAGCAACGATAAAATGGTTCAATCAACAAAGAACATGCTAAAGGCAAGATTCGACATGAAAGATATGGGTCTGGCAGACGTCATCCTTGGTGTGAAAATCACAAGGACTGAAAATGGGCTTACTTTGAATCAAACCCATTATGTGGATAAAATTCTTGAGAAGTTCAACTCTGGTGATACTACTGTAGCTAGGACACCAATTGATACAAGTCATCATCTAAGTAAAAATAGAGGTGAAGGGCTTGCACAAGTCGAATATGCAAGAATCATTGGTAGTTTGATGTACCTTATGAGTTGTACCAGACCCGACTTAGCTTTTGCAATAAGTAGACTAAGTAGATATACCAGTAATCCAAGTGTTGAACACTGGAAGAGTATTAAAAGAGTATTACAATACTTAAGGTACACTCGCAATTATGGGTTGCACTATACAAGATATCCCGAGGTCATAGAAGGGTATAGTGATGCAAATTGGATATCTGACATTAAAGACTCCAAGTCAACCAGCGGGTTTTTGTTCACACTTGGAGGTGGAGCTATATCATGGAAATCTTCAAAACAAACAGTTATAGCTAGATCCACCATGGAATCTGAATTTATAGCACTTGATAAAAGTGGAGAAGAAGCTGAATGGCTACGACAATTTTTAGAAGATATACCAGGTTGGCCTAAACCAGTTTCTGCAATCTCAATCCATTGCGATAGTCATTCGGCAATTGGACGAGCGCAAAGTGCTATGTATAATAGTAAGTCTCGACACATCCGTCGAAGACACAACACCATTCGATAACTACTCTCAACAGGAGTTATCTCAATTGACTACATAAGGTCCAAGGATAACATTGCAGATCCGCTAACCAAAGGGTTAAATAGGGAGTTAGTTGCAAAATCGTTAAAAGGAATGGGATTAAAACCCATGAACGAATAAGTTATTGCGAAGGAAAACCCAACCTAGTTGACTGGAGATCCCAAGATCTAGGTTCAATGGGACAACCTACTTGCATATAACATATGTGGATCACTGTGGGGGTCAACTCCAACCCATTCCTATAAATAACAGTGATGCAGGTTAAGCTTATAGTAGTTGGTGATAAGTTGGAAATCATCAAGCTTTAACTTTTAATGATTAGGATATAATCACCTATGTGAGAGAGAAGTGGGGTCGCTTCAAAGGGAATTGACTGGGCAAGTTCCTAAGAGCTCTTACAGAACCAGGCAAGTATCCACGACCAAAACAGACACATCCATGAGAACCTAACTAGGCCAGGGAGAATCATGTGAGACATGTATTGATTATTTACACAAATGGCAGAACAGTTCAAGGACATCGAGTCTACTGGTCCGCTAGTAAAATAAATATGTATCTTAAGGGAAGGTTCAAAGGGTAATACCTACCTATCCTGTGCATGATTCAACTGCTGGATTTTACCTAATGCAGCTTGGAATTGCGGATGCTGAAGCAATTTTCATTCATGTGGGGGATTGTTGGAAAATTAATTTTATTAATTTCCAAAAATGGATTTTCTCCATTTTGAGCACAAATTTAATACTCTAAATATAATCAAAACCAGTTATTGATTATATATTTGTGTTCTCCTCCGCGATATCTACGTTTCGATATATCACACGTCCAAAATGGATTAAAAATGAATGAGAAATTACTTGTCAAAGTAAGGCAATTGAAGAGAAGATAAAGGAGTCAAGTGGGTTTTTAAAACTCATCCCACATTGGTGGAAGAAGGAAAAGAAAATTGGTTTATAACTACAAAGACTAGCTACCTTTGTAAGACTAATTAGAACCAAGGCTCTCTCTTGCGCGCGCACGCAGGGGGGTGCAAATGCGAGCCGAATTGGCTTCGGGCCACTGAACTTGTGTGCGAGCGCGCGCCCTGCGGACACGAATGCACCACCGGTCGAACAGAAAAGTTCAAGGACCTTTTTTGCATTTTTTTTCTTTTTGGTTAACTGTTACAAAAACGAATTAAGAGCTATTAATCATAGATTTCCGTTTTGATTCTTTGATTAATTTTCTTATTTAATTACGACAGTTACGATTCCGTTTTAGTGACATCGGTTATATTGGGTAGTATATATACAATCCTTATGTGACTGGTTAAACACACCGAATGCAACGCAATCATTCTCTTTTTCTCTTACGCTTCTGCTTCGTCTTTTCTCTCCTGCTGCAACCAAGGTATCATCCGGGCCAAGTGAGGGTTCGGGCAATCCAGAAGAATTGCTTTCTACTGTTGTATCCTGGGAAACAAACACCCATATAGGACGAATCTGTTTTAAGGAAACTATGTTAAACACAGGCCTCAGTTAAGAATTTTGGGTTTTTGTTCTTTCGCACATTTTTGGGTTATATTTTCCTAACAATAACCTTGTCTCCTAGTCTAGCCCTCTATGTATTGGTGTTGTATTCTCGGCCCTCTTTGTGATTGGCTCATCTTATTGTATATTTATACTCTCCTCTGTTAATGAAATCTCAAAGGAAATATATCCCACTATTATAAATATATGTGATCATTA